>NC_092210.1:10200282-10213433 GCF_043381705.1 Parasteatoda tepidariorum
ACCATATTATCCTTTTCAAAACAAAGCAAACGTTGCCACCGGCGGAAAAGAAATACAGCCAAAATTCGGGAGCCACGTAAGATAATTATATATAATAGATTAATATCGAACTGATATTCATTAGCAAAAAGCAAACGATTTTAAATGAAGAGTGAACCACAGCTGCCACAGATTTTTAATTATCGTCGTTTTTTTTAAAAAAAAGTGAAAACGATTATACATGTTATAGCTTTTTAAAAGCTTTGTTCTACTTTCAGTAAATGTTAATTGTTTGCTGGTGATTTTTGATGTTACTTAGTAGTAATATATTATTTGGTGAAAAAGGATGAACAACTGAATACGCTATGCCACATATTTGCAAATAATGGTCTTTTTTTAACATTGTTTGTATGATTATATAAACAAAGTTACATAAACATTTGATTATCTGATAACTGTAGTGACGACGATGTCAACAAAAATGGATTATTTCAAAAAAGTGATAACTTTTGATGAATATTGTATTAGAACTCGAAGAACCTTTTATGGTTTGGTTATAGTCATTGCGTTTTTTTTCTGTCGAAAAGTGCTGAATATTCCAAGTTTGTGATTTTAAGAAGTTTCGTGCTTTCATCCCAACTTTGTACAGAAAGTATAAAATAATATAAAAGGGGTGAGTCCTACTTATTTTGTTTTCCCGCAGACGAATTCTAAAATTAGAGAATAAATTAACATTTGTGATTTAAGATAAATTAGAATACATTACTGGTTTAAGATTGATGATTGAAGAAAACTGATATGTTTTGAGTTCAATTTCGTTATTTAATTTCGAATTATCTAGTGGATTTTATTTTTTTGTTTAAAAGTTCATTTTCATTTCATTTAAATTCATTTTTTTCCATTTTCAAATAATTTTTCGGTATTTATTTTTGATTGTCAAGTCATTATTTTATTTTAATTACATTTTTTAAACAATATTTCTTTATGGAATTCATTTCTTTATGGAATTAAGATTGATTATTTTTGTAAAGTAATTAATTTTTCTGCACATTTTCTTTTCAATATTTTAGACTTTTTTTGTCATTAAATACATAAATTTTTGAACAGTAGAGATATTAAGACATTTTAAGCTATATTTAAATTTAAAATCCAAAGTTTTTAATGTGAAATGTATACTGAAATCTTTCAAAATTGTTTTAACATCTAAATTTACAATTCTCACTATACACAATTATTCATTTAATACTTTTATAAATAAATAAATATTTCACATTATCATTACTGATTTTTCAAAATGAATTATGCTTATTAGTATGTAGTTATTAAAATCTACGACTTACAGACATGATTTTTAAATATTGTAAGCCTATTTGTATCTGTAAACACAAATGTTTGAAATTTTGCATTTGTTTAACAGCTTCTTTTTTTTAAAAAAATTCTAATACTCTAAGATTTGTTGGAAAAAGTTATCTGCTTAAATACATATTTTCTCCAATATATATTTTCGCATCACTGTTCAGCAAATTTCCAGAGCAACCAAGAAACAACCTAAGATGCACGCAATTAAAGATCAAGGGAAAGAAAAGTTTTATGTTCATTTTTCACAAAAATGACGATTGGNAACCAGGCCTTGAGCTAACAAACCAGTATTTTGTTGGCGTCAGCGTGACGTTGACGTCCCGCTGACGCCCAGATAAGGCGCTTGTCCTAAGAAACCAGACCTTTAGATGCATGCAATTAAAGATCAAGGGAAAGAAAAGTTTATGTTCATTTTTTACAAAAATGACGATTGGGTATTTTGAGTAATACTAAGTTTTCACAAATCTATAACGTTGAAAATTGATTCGTTCCAAGAGTTTTTAATTTTTAAGACATGCCGTGCCGGGAGCCTTGAATCAGCTTTCATTGGACATAAATCTTTCGTACTCTCTTCAATTAGCTTTGATTTACATAAAGCAACTTCACACAACTCTGGAATGAATTTTTTTTTATTAGTGGCATAGTAGTGAAGATAAAATAAGCACATAAACTTTTGCAGCAACTCAAGAATATTATCTTCTTAGGAGTGGAGAATAAACAAATTTTCCAATCACTTCACAGAGTTCAAAAATTGAGATAAGACTGAATCCTAACCACAAACCTAAGTATCCTCCTATATAGCCAAAGAGTTCAACAGTCTAAAAAAGAACACATAGGTAATTTTAAACATGGGTAATGCATTGTTCGAATTCATGTGATGACAATAATGAAGGCATATAAATGGTACGAATATTAGTACTAATGAAGTATCGCTGAAAATGTTGAGGTTAAAAAACATCAAAACCTGTTTGATCCGTACATTTTGTCTAAAGTAAGAACTCTCCTAGTCATTCGTCTGGAACCATGGCGGTGACTATGGCAACGAGGTATAACCATTTCAAGTAAGGGTGTGGGGTTTTGAACCAGGGCTGTGAGAGAATGGGAAGCTTTTTTTCCGGTCTATTGTGTTAGCCTTAGAGTAAAGAAAAGCTACCCTTCCTGAAATGCGCTATTCTGTTTCCATAGCAACAGACAGCATCAGACTTTGTACCGGGGGGGTGGAGCTCTTACCGTAGACTAACTATTGATAGATGTCGAAAGGCGGTTATCATAAATACTTCGCAGTTTTGTTTGGTAGTCATACAGGTTTTGAAGTTTTTCATCTCACTATAGTCTTTAAGTAGAACACGGTTACGTGATTTCCCCACTCTTTTCCACTTTTTTCACTCTGTTACTGTGGTTTCGGGTAAATCTCACTTTTTCTCCATCTCCAGATTATTCCGACTTCTTACTGAATGGGGAAAAAGCAAGGTTTGGCGAAACAATGGGAAAGGAGTGGGGAAAAGTGTGGAAAGTGGAAAAATTGCATAATCTTGAGGAGCTTATTCCATTTACAAAATGTAGAATAGTTGGACTAAGTTCGCGACAGCGTTTTTGTTTCTTCCTTGCTCAAATAGTAATTTGAAGCCCCTGAAGTATATAAACAACCTTTGGCAGAGAGAATATATTATTATTAGTATATATTAAAAGTATATATTATTAGGTAGTAATTACGTAATACTTTAGTTGAGGTAAAATGGGGATGCGAATTAATTTCTTTTTGAATATTTATCTAAAACATTGTTTTAAAATTTAGTTTCTTATATTGATATAGCAATGAGTTTTTTAAGTATTTTACATTGGTATTTTAACATTTTTAATCCTTTGTTTTAAGTGATTTTACCCTACATTTGTGGGGAAAAAAGGTTATAATAACCACCTTGTCATTATATTTTTCCCACATATAAGTACTAAAAAATAAAAATAATATTTTAAATTATTCCTAAATCTTGAAAATTTTTATTATCAATTTATTTAAAGTTCTAAATTTATGTAAAGTTTGTTCACATTAAGTTTGTTCTCACAGTTCTATCCAGTTTCGCTTTTATTAGTAATTAAAAAAAAGAATGAACCGGGATAGCCTGCTTGGTAAGACGTTGGGCTGAAGTTTGTGAGAACGTGAGTTCGAATATCGCCGGCTGAAGAACACCCATGTATTAAATGGTGACTGGTGCACGTTAGATTTGTCCGGGTCACAAAGTCCTTCAAGTTCCCATCAAAAATCAATACCTATGCACCCTCCACTTCCGTCAAACGTACTTCTTAAAAATCAGCTTGATTTACAAAGCAGGTTGCTGAATCAGCAAGTGGCATAAGTAATAACATCAGAATTGAGTATTTTAATAGACTGAAACGATTCGAAAATTAAGTGAAATGTTCTTTGAAATCTTTTATGTTTTCCTTTCCTGGTAAAAACTCCAAATTATCAAATTTTTTCCCTAACTTAAAATTTTATTTTAAATTAAAAATTTTTTCAAATGGATTTTTTAAACAAAGTTTCGACCCATTTATGTCCTTTAGTAACATTCCCTGAAACAACATTTGAAATACTCCTGATTTTATTTCCTAGCTTTTTTCTTAAACATCATTTTCTAAAATGAAATCTGTTTAATTTTACACATCTAAACACTTTATTATTAAACATACATATAAAAAACAGTTCAATGCAATAAGTATAACTATAAAATCTTTCATTATAACATTTAGGGAAAATAACAAACCTGAAATTGTGGTTTATAGATCTGACGTCGCAACCGAAATCTTCCAAACGAAAATGAGACTTTTATACCCTGATGTCTGCAAAAAATTATAGAATAGTGTATCAACCCAGGAAAGTAAAAAGCATAGAACAGGTTCTATATCATGCAATGTGTTCTGTAATGATTGCCCTTATTCTATATTTTTATGATCTTTGTAAAAAATTGATGTTAAAAATGGGGAAGGTAACAATTTAATTTACAGTAAGATGTAAATAAAACCGTAATTAAACTTTGACGAATCAAATGGATAAATTGCTTCAGTTTAGCTTTAATTCAAAACAGAATACTTTTAACAAATCAAGTTGTTAATGTGGTAAAACACTCAAAAAAATAACTAGGTCTAAATAAAATAAATCTGTAACCTAAGGAAACCAAATAAGTCCAAATGAAACAAATCTGTTTAAAAAAACAAATAAATTCATATAAAGCAAATCAGTATCCAAATGAAACCAAATATGTTCAAATAAATAAATCATGTATCCAAATAAAACCATATCAATTCAAATAAAATAAATTTATTTCCAAATAAATTCAAATAAAGCAAAGTATGTATTTAAATAAAACCAAAACAAATTCAAATAAAGCAAATCTGTAACCAAATAAATCCAAATAAAAGATATCTGTATCCAAATAAGGCAAATTTGTATCCATAAAAAACCAAATAATTCAAATAAAACAATCATATATCCAAATAAAACCAAATATATTCAAATAAAACAAATCTGTATCCAAATAAAACCAAATAAATTTAAATAAAACAAATCTGTATCCAAATAAAACAAATCTGTATCCAAATAAACCCAAATAATTCAAAATAAAACAAATATAGTCCTAATGAGACCAAATAAAGAGAAATTCTGTATCCAAATAAATTCAAGTAAAGAAAATTTGTATCCAAATAAAACCATGTAACTAAAAATAAAACAAATCTGTATGAAGCAGAATAATATGAAATCAATTTCGAATTCTTTTCTCAAGAGGATGGTATATCACTGTGAAGACTTTTTCCTCTTTCGCTAACATAACTAATTTAGAACGTAACATAACTAATTTAGAACGTATGTTTAAGTAAAACCAGAAAATAATAATGAATCTATCAAAGGATGAAATTGTTTTTCCGAAATGCAAACATGCATATTGCTTTTCCACTGCATGATTTTGGTTGGCATAATTTGTTTGCAATCTGATATTTTGAAAAAAAAATAGCTTTTAAAACTTTGTTTCCTTTTCTTGATTTACCTAAAATAATCCCAGATAGCAAAATAAGGTTTATTTTAACTTAACAAAAATCTTTTAATGTAAACCTAAAACGGTTTTTTATGCGATTTACGTGTAAGCCTTCTAATCTTAAAGCGAGAGTTCTGTGACAATCAGTTCTATTCTACGCACATTACCCTTATCCGAAATCTTGGAAAACAATCCTCTATATAAAACCCTTAAATCAATTTTGTCTTGGGGTTTTTAAGAGTGAAAAAAAAAGTCCTTGAATAAAGCTAGTCTTAAGGTGAAAATAATCTTAAATCTATGTAATTATAAGTTTTCTTTTCGCAACGTCTTGTATGCTCAGCTAAAATACACCTTGTCATGAAATTTTAATGGACAATGCAATTTGATCCTATCGCTAACATGGCGTCAGCTAAAACGTTATTTATGAACCAAAGTGATCATTTTACCTAGGTGACAATAATTAAAAAAAAAAAAAATCTTTAAACATAATTTTCAACAATTTTCGGATGAAAGGTTTAAAACTGCAATATTTTTGTTTCATTAAAAAAAGGTTTCTAGTGCAAATAGTTTCGTGACAATATAAAGAAAATTCATACACAAGGTTGTCGTAAGGTTACATGCTTTCTGGAAATTTATTTGTTTACTTTAAATTTACGAAAAACTAAATTTGCCATGAAGGCTTTTTTGCTGCGAATGTACCCTTCTCTGAAGTCGTTTTCACCAGAAAACTACTTTGTGGTGTGAGTTTTTAGAAGAATCAGTGAAAAAGCTAGATTTAGACAGTTCGAGAAACTTCATATACACTGTAAAAAATCTCTACATTATGTTTATCCAATACTTGGTGCAAAGTTTGCTAATTGCACCATAAATAGGATAAATCAAAAATTATTTTATCTAGGTTGCACCATAAATTGGAAAATATGATCAAGAAATGCGTTTATGGGGCAATCGATTGCACCAAACTTTCGTACTATGACAGGCACGTGACCGATGACTTATTTTGTAGTTGTTGACAAGATGGACGATTTTGTTGTTGAATCTTGATATCATCTCATGCAAGTTGTCTTTAAAATTGTCAATTTCTTTTGAATGTAAGTAAACTTTTCTTAATTATTTGCATTAATTACAGTTCAGTTCTTTAATATCAACTTTAAAAATTTTGTTGCCTGTTCTGAAAGTGTTAGCTTCAAATTTCTTATAGGAAACTGTTTCGTTGTATGAATAATTAAATATTTTAAAATCTATATTAGCTCTTTTTCAGTAAATAAGGAGATATAACGATTTTATGTGCACAGAAAGTGCATTTACAGTTTATTTGGCTAAAGGAGCATAGCTTTCCGCCAAATTCACTGCCGGTGAAAATTTTCTAGGTTCGTGTTTTTATTTCATTCTACCGATCAAAAAAATTCGTATGTGCTTTCTGTTAGGATTAAAACTTTTTATCAATATCTCTGCTTTTGTTTTGATTTTCATGTTCTATTTTGCTCTTTTTCGTTTGTAATGTCACATAATTACACGAATTTTGGTCTATACATTCTAAAGTGCTTCTGTTGTAAAATTTTCAATGCGAATTATTCACCTCAAATTAATACTAACCGTTGTCATGGAAACTAGATTTCTCTTTACGTTCTCTGAGCGCACGAGGTAGGAGAAAAACTTAGTGGGTAATATTGGCGCTAAAGAAAACAAAGCGATATTTTTTTTTAATTCGCCAATAATACCTTACTGAAATTTAGAACAAAACACCGACAAGAATAAGATTTGTTTTAGAACATTTAGAAATTAACTGATTTCTTATTAGAATTTTTTCTTAAAATATATTTTATTATTAATATTTTTTAACTAAGAGAAAATTTTTTTCAATGAAACAAAGTATTGTATTTAAAAAGATAATAAATATATCTTTTTTATTAAATACATATAAAAAAATACTTTGATACTCATAGATACTCTGCTTTAGATACTTATTTTTCGATGTTTTTTTAATTTTTACTTATTTATTTTATTTTTTGTAGCTTTAAATATATTAATTTAGCCCACATTTGTGTTTTGCGGGTGAGGGGAAGGATAATATAACCATGAAATTGAACGTTTTCATTGATCCTCAAAAATGTCATACGTATTCTTTATAATATTTACAGTTGTTTTTGTTTTTTTAAATAATTTTTTTTTGAAAAGTTTCATTTTAATTACAAAAGTGAAATTTTTTTATTCTGAAATATATGTGCTTCTATGAAACAAAAGACCTTTAGTTAAAAAGGCAACCCTCACAAACAGTATACATGTGGAGTTTTAATACTATCCACATGACTACTGCTTGTGTGTTAATCGTCAGCCAGATTCCACCCTCTTAGACTCAACACGAACTCTTTTATCTATACAAGTGATGATCAATTTGTTCATTTATTATTTTAACTGTTTACAGTTCCTTCAGTAAATTTTTTACTGTGCCGCTCTGCATAAAATTCAATTCACAATTTCTCAAGTGGAGAAATTCTATTTTGGTGTTTTAGCGCATTTTAACAAAAATAATAATAATAATATTTTAAAATATCAATATCTTTCATTCCTTTCCGGAATCTTTGTGGGTAAAAGGAGGCTTAAGATAAAAATCCCCCCCCCCTGTATAAATAGTTGGTCTCGAAATTTTTGTTTTTTAAGGTAGTGAAATGTTTTAAAATTTTTTTACACGAGAACTACAATTTCTCAATTTTCTTTATATTGTATTTTAAAAATAGTAATTAAAATATGACTTTCTTTGATTTATCTTTCTATGTTTTAAAAAAGTAAGGATTCAAATTTTGTTTCTTCTGTACATTTTATTAGCATAAATTACATTATTTTTAATCTTCTTTCATTAGCATAAAGATACCAACAACTTCAATGATTTTAATTGAGAAAGAGACACAGGAAAAAATATTGTTATACCCAGTGCCGAACCAATTGATTCTGCCAAAATCACCAGAATTCCAGAAGGTTATAAACAGTTTTTTCACACTTGAAAAGTGCTAGTTTCAAGAACAGCTTACAAACAAGGAATGTGTATAGTTTCAAGTTTTGAGAATGAAGAACCTGTGCTTGGAAAAACAATTATTCTTTTGTAAATAGGCTCCAAAATTTTATTTGTGTGTAATCTTTTTAAAACTTGTTGTGTTTTTTACAATCAACTAAAAAATGTGATATAGTTAAAGTAATAACACCAGAAAATCTATAATCATGAATATGTAATAAAAATATTGTTTTTTCTCAAATACTCACCATCATTTACTAATTTATAAAAAAAAATTACAGTATTTTTTTTCAAGCTGTGGGAAATTTTACTCTTTTTATCAAGTAGTAAATTATGCTTGTAAAAAAGTAATTTAGCTATATTGTAGATTTTAATTCAGATGAGGCAGAATATGCCAAGAAATTTAGTATCTTATTAAAATATAGAAAATTATTTTCAGATGATCCCAAATTTCAAAACTCTAAACATTGAGGCATAACATAATTTTTATTTTAAATTACTGTAAATTTAAAATAAGTTTGAATTGAATGCACTCTCTTAGTAACAAAAACATACTATCGATCATATTTCTGAGTGAATATTTTGTATTTTTTTTTAATGAATGCTGTGATATGTATAAAAAGTATAATATATTTAAATTTTAAGATTTTGCTTAAAAATTATTACATTCTGTCTATGTATACAAATATCAAAGTGATTGTAAATGAATAAATTATGTTTAAATATTGATCTGTATATTTTTTGCTAATATTTCCAAGTTATTTCATTATTTTTACATTTCTTAATTTACTTCAAATTTAATATTTCCATACTCCAATGTAATTAATATTGGAATGTTTCCTTAATTAGAGATTGGGGGTTGACCAATACAATATTCGTCTACTTTTTTATATAAATTTTTACTTGTGAAAGTAATATTTTCATTTTTAAATAATAAAATAATTTCAAAATACATAGTAATAAGAATTTGATTCAGCCTAAAATTAAAATTCTTTTTATTTACATGCGGTATTAACTCTATAGCATCGGTTCGTGCTTTAAATGAAATGTAAAAAATGATTAAATTTTACATATATCAATTTGAAGAAAGAAAAAGTTTTTATATGAACGAAAATATTTTTAAAGCGCCAAAAAGCAGATAAAGTTAGCATCATTAATAAATATTTATAAAAAAAAGAGAAGATAATTTAAATCAAATTATAATTTAATTATTTAAATATATAAAAATTCAAGAAGCTATTTTTATTTTAGATGTATTATTTAATATATATATATATATATATTAAAATTACATAACACATCTAAAATAAAAATAGTTTTATTAATTTTTATAGATTTAAATAATTTAATTATAATTTGATTTAAATTACATTCACTTCTTTTAATAAATATTTATTAATGATGCTAACTTTATCTGCTTTTTTGCGCTTTAAAAATACCAAATCATGGTGCAACCTTCCTCCATTTTTAGTTCCCTTCAAAACACTTATTTTTGGTGCAACTTTTCGCCGCTTTTAGGCTCTTTTAAAATTCCGATTTTTGGTGCAACCTTCTCTCGTTGTTTGGAACTAGTGAAAGCAGCAATATATAGTAAAACTGAGCACGACTTTATGTAGCCAGCAAATGAATACCAATGTTTGGTGCAGCATAGCTCGAAATTTTTTACAGTGTAGAATGGTCAAAAATATTATTTTAGCAGCAGATTTTGTCTAAAGCTTTGTCACTCCCAATTAATACAAACAAGCAATGTACTTCACAGCATAAATTGGTTTTATCCCCGTTCAATAAATAGTGTTTTAAGAAGTAGTAACCCAAGAAAGAATAATTAAGACACATAGCAAATACGAGTTCACGTTCTGGATCTCAATCTTATGATGGCTCGAGTGGATGACCTCAAATATGCTAATTAAGAAGTGCAGATGATATTTTAAGTTACGCAATCAGACACAGAAATGTACTTCCTCTGAATAAAGATACTTTTTTTCGATGGATTCGGATTTCTGACCCCTGAAACATAGGGGTGACCACAATTTGGGAAATATGACCCCCATAGTTTGATCGGGTGAGCGGTCCAAAGTTTGGTAATTGTAATTTTACTTTTGCCTACTTCGCTGTATCTCGCGAACTTTTGAAGTGATTTAAAATTTTTTTNTGAATTAAGATACTTTTTTTCGATGGATTCGGATTTCTGACCCCTGAAATATAGGGGGTGGCCGCAGTTTGGGAAATATGACCCCCATAGTTTGATCGGGTGAGCGGTCCAAAGTTTGGACCCTTTAATGTTAATTTTACTTTTGCCTACTTCGCTGTATCTCGCGAACTTTTGAAGTGATTTAAAATTTTTTTACACACAATCATAAAATTCGTTTATCCAAAGATAACGCCAATGTAAAAAATAACTTTTAGTAAATATTTATTATTTTTTATTATTTTATTTAATAATGGTCGAAAAAGACATTGAATCGTAAAATATGAATTTGTTTTCATCATTTTAAAGAATATAATTTCGCATGAAAAATTACAAAACTGGAGCAAAATCGCTTTTTTTTGGAGCACTGCACTTATTAAACATGTAGTTCTATTATATTCACCTCACATATTTTCTATTTTATTCAATACATGCAGTCTCTTCTGCACTCATTACATGTTGTCCCTACAAGCAGTTTAAGGCATTTATTACTCCCAATTTTTATTGCATTCACCACATACCATTTTTATTGTATTCAATACCACAGTCTAATGCATTCATCCCATACATTTTTTATTGCGTCATAACATGCAGTTTATTTAATTTATTACCTGCAACTTATATTGCATTCAATACATGCAGTTTCTGATCAATTTATTGCATTCACAACAGGCAGCCTAATGCATTTATTGCATGCAATTTTTCTTGCATTAATCATATGCAATATTTATTGCATTCACCACATGCAATGTTTATAGCACGCAGCACATGCAGCATAATGTATTCAATACATACATACATTCACTACATGCTAATCTATATATTGCATACAATTTTTATTGCACTTACCGCTTGAGCGTTTTTATATTCGCCACGTGCAGTTTTTATTGCAAGTGTCAACACAAAAAAAAATTCTTAGTTCATGTTAAATGGTCTTACTTGCAAGACTCTACCGATCCATGAACGTAGGGTTGATCTTGCTTTTCATTTAATATTCCAAGAAATGGACACTAAAAAGAATGAAGAAAATAATTCCTATAGAGAGATAAATGCTCGAAATTTTGAATTAGAATTGTGGTCAACTAACAATCTAAGCTAGATCGAATTCGGCTCTCGGCTAGCATGAACAAGAGTGCTGGCGTGAAATATTCTCAGTAGTCATGGATTAGAACCCCTTTGCAACCGGGTTAACCACTGGAACTCTTCGTGATTTTTCTCTCCAAGTAACGCGAATAGAATGCAATTAATCTTAAGTCCTCTACAAATGTAAATCTGAACTAAAACTTGATGTAGGAGTTCCTTTGTCTTCTGGGTTGGGCTCAAAATTGCAAGAATTAAATGATGAATACTGATAGATATAAACCAGAAACGGCTCGGCTGTTCAACGCCGGTTATAAAATTAAAGTTGAAATAAATTAGCGATAATAACTTTGTTGCCAATAGTTTTTAAATTAATACTAGAACATTTTTTAAGAAACCGGGGTAGCCTGGTGTAAGACATTGGACTCGTTTTCGTGAGAACAGGAGTTCGAATCACCCGCCGGAAAAACCCCGTGTGTTAGATAGTGACTGGTGCACGTTAAATCTGTCGAGTCGTAAAGTCCTCCAGTCGGAGTAGGATAGCCTTGTTGGTAGGATGTTGGACTCGTGTTCATGAGAACGTAAGTTCGAATCCAGCCGACAGAAAAATCCATGTGTATTAAAAGCAGACTGGTGCATGTTATAATCTGTCGGGTCACAAAGTCCTCCAAGTCTCCATAACAAATTAGAATCTCTAGGGGTACTGAATTGGAGATCAATCGCTTTTTGTTTCAGGTCAAAATTACGATCTGTGAATGAATGAATGGATGTATTATTGGGTCCCCATAAACGGTCTATGATGTGTGTGTGGCTGAAATTGTATTCTTGGCCATAAATGGAGCCACTGTAAAACAAGAAACACCCCCTTAGCTATAATTTCGCTTAGTTTACGAAGCAGATTTGCTGGCATGGCAAGTAGGCAATCGAAACAACCACAATATTTTCTAAATGAACCTACTACCCTGTATTAGTTTCAGGAAGTTGACACCATACCAGAAAGGAAGCAGAATTTGGGTTCGAATTCTGCTTCGAACATGGATGTCATCTCTCTCTGTTCTTCTTACGTTGTTGAGGTGACGTTGATCCACCACAATGGGGCTCGCTAAAAAAAGTGATCAACAATACAGCCCGATAAGTACCACGAAGTCATATGTTGCCAAAAGTGGTGGGCACAGGAAAAAAACATTTTTTTTAAAGTAAAATATTTAAAAAAGAAACCGTAGTTTTTTTTATAAGACGAAGCAAACTAAGATGAATAATACGAGAGTTGCTATTTATATTTCTGGCCTAATAATGAAAAAACAAATACGTAGGATCGAAATTGGTTTTATCGATTTTCAAAATATTCTCCATGATGATCAATACACTTTTGCATGCGTTTGAACCAATTTTCAAAGCACTTTTTCCAATCCGATTGAGGTAACTCCAAAACATGTGTTTTGAAAGCATCAACCGCTTCTTCGGGGGTCGAAAATCGTTGTCCACGTAATTTATTTTTGAAGTCCTTAAA
>NC_092210.1:10214591-10223711 GCF_043381705.1 Parasteatoda tepidariorum
TTCGCGGGAACATTTATAATATATATATATATATATATATATATCTTCTCATGGGTGAAGCGTTGACCATTGTTTTAAATTTGACTACACTCAATACTATTTTTTCAAACTTCTTAAATAAAATATTAAAGATGTTTTCTAGCTTATAACTTTATTTGATCTTAAAAACTTGCAAGTACTTTACTATTTAATTATGTTTTATTCGCTCTGTCAGATGAATTCAATGACTAACGTTACCGTCGTAGCGTGGTGGGACTACGTCACAAAATTTGCATTTCTAAAGTTATCTGAAATCAGGCTTTTATTTTGTTTTGGTAGTGATTTTTTTAAACGTGTTTAACTGGTTCAAATTTGTTTATAAGAAACACAAAATAACACCTTTATTGACACCAACTCTTAATTAATTTTGGCAATATGTATTAACTAAATTAAAAAAAGGAACGTTTATGCACTCAAAGGCTAAGTTAATGTGCAAAAGGTACTTCGTTTATTGGAACTGTAGAAAATGACCTAAAATTGACGCAGGCGACCACTAATTAATTTTAGCAATACGTGCTACTGGTATTATGGTAATTGGTGCAGTTTTAATAAGGAATTCTACTACGATTTTTACATTAATATTTCATGTATTTATATTTAATATATTAATATTTTATATATTTATATTGTATTTATTAATATTTTCATGTATTTATATTTTATGTATTTATATTTTAAATATTAATATTTTATATATTAATATTTTAAAGAAGTAGATATAAAAGAACTTTTTTCCACGACTACTTATAAATATGTTTAACAGTATGTTAAAAGCCAGATATTGAAATGGTCTTGCTCTAAATATCTTTTCAAGGTTTTACAAGAATTCCATTCATTTTTAAAATTTCAACTTTAGTTTGCAGCAACTTATAAGCGTATTTAGCACAAAACTCAAGAGTTTGAGGGTATGTAACCAATTATACTGATGCAGTTGCAAAGTATTCTATTGATATAATTAGTAATTATTAAAACTGACTATTTTGTTTTGATGAACTGCAAACACATTCTTTTGTTTAGTTTAATAACTTAAAGCTACCGGGAAAAAAAAACAAATATCAATAAATAATACAGTTAAATAATATAGCTTTATTAATTGTGTCACTATATATATATTTTTTGTGTGAATGATTTCTTGATGTCGTTCAGTGCTGATTTATTGATTCTTTTTCTTTTTTCCCCCACCCCGTACGAAGAACGGATATACAGCTGGCATATTTATGTTATTGTGAATGACCGACATTGGTGGTGGTTGACTTCCACAGTTGAATGTTTAAAATAGGTGAATGTTGACATAGTCGCTTTGGTAAATGTCGAAAATATATACTAGGTCTAGTTAAGTGTAACTACCCGGTATACATTTGCCCGGTATGCCCTACATCAATGTTTTTTTTACAGCTCAGTCCCACTGCCCGGTATACATTTGCCCGGTACTCCGAACACTGATGTTTCTTTTATCTACCCTCAGCAGATACCAAAATATCGACAAAATATAATAATATCAACGAATAAATTAATATCAAATCGGACATTCACCAAAGTCACTATGTGATTATTAACATTCACCAGTGAAAGTCGACATTCTCCTGATTTTGGTCATTCGCGGGAACATTTATAAATAAAAGACATGTTTAACAAGCAAAGTAGTGCACTTTGAAAGAACCATAACCATAAGCAATTAAAAATACTTACATACAGGCTGGTTGGCACTTTTCAGTGCAGTTTTTGATGATATCATCTGTTGCTGTTATATCCCCTACAAAGGTTGTTTTCTTAATGTAATATTTATCTACTTTGATTTCAATTAAAATTTTAGAGTGTTATTTATATAGAGTATCCAATATGTATAGAAAATATGAAATTACAAAAAAAATCATATAACGAAAACATGCTCAAATCGAAAAGTATGAAAAAGACTCTTAAAACATTCAAATAACATGTTTATTAGTGCAAATCTCACCTCTAAGCCCAGCTCTTCGTAGATGAGATGGTAAGAACTTTTTTATTGACTAACTACAATTTTTATTATAAAAAAGGACTACAATTTAACTTTTAGGTTTTTGAATTTTAAACCGCAGGTAGTAATTTCTCAATCTCTTTGTATGCCTGTTAAGGTAGAAGAGAGTAATTGTTTTTGTTTCTCCAATTGCGCCATCTATTGACCGGAATTCGAATTCTGCCGCACCCATACGTCACACCCGTCTATAGGGCGGACCTATTCATACATCAATTCATTCACCCACGGATCGTAATTTTGACCTGAATCCGAAAACGATCAATCTCTAATTCAGTACACCTACAGGTATTGATTTGGTATGGGAACATGGAGGACTTTACGACTCGACAGATTTAACGTTCATCAGTCACCATTTACTACACGGGGAGTCTTCTGCCGGTGGGATTCGAACCCACGAACTTTCGGACATGGGCTCAGCGGCCTACTGGTAGTATTATCACAAAATGAAAACTGGGCCAAAATTGCTTAAAAAAAAAGAAAAATCGGAAAATGGCTGCAGATTGCGAAACTAATAATAGACATCCGTAAAATAATGTCCAAGATTTCTGGGCTAATCTATGAAATGACAAGAAATTTTAACACAACTCTTAATGCTGGCACCTCTTCTAGAAGGCACCTTAGATTTTAGGAAATAAGAGGTCAAGTTTTGAATTATTGAATGAAAGTATTCCACGAATTCAGTTAAATGAAATTTATTCTTAATTTTGATTTTTGTAAATATCTTATAACATCTGTTCTTAAGTTTTTGACTATATGAAATGCGACAATTCCCATATTTTTTGGATACTCTGTATTCTTCAAGTGATGTACCTACTTAGGCAGAGCTCTTCCGTGTGAGAATAAATAATCTGTTCATCAGCACACATGTTCAGACTTGTCACAGTCGTCAACTTACAATGCTCAATGCATTCCTTAAAATAAATATAATAATAAACATATAATATATATATATAACTATGACTAAACAACTACACACAGGATGTTCCGTAAAGATTGGCGGGCAGCACCTGTATACGGAATCTGCTTAATCAATAATTTTTTTTCCACACTTTTCGAGATTTCGAATAATTTAAAAATTCTAGCGCTTTGAAAAAATGTAAATTTAAAGGTGTCTAACACTTTTGGGACTAAAATCAAAATTTAACTAATATAAAAATGTCTCCTCTAAAAATCTGAGCATACTAAATGTAATTAAAAAAATGAAAATTACATTATCTCATATTAAAAAATCGAAAATGCCCTTACCGTCGTTGTTTTGGGTGTTCAACTTCACGTATCATTTCGAAATACTGCACAAAAGTTATTAGACATCGAAATAGCGATTGAATTAAAAAAAATGTAGAGGAAGTACGTCAAAACAGAGAAGAAATTAACATTTGATATTTAGTTCGAGAATTCTTACCTGTTAAAAATTTAGAAAAAAAAAATACTATGTGTATCGATCTGCAGCCTGCTGAAATCCAAATATGTAGTAAGAATTCTACATGCTGAAAGAGCTATTTTTATTTGAGGACCTAATGCAATTTTTTTTTCTTCGAAATTGTAATGCTTTCGAAAATTATTGCATTTGCAAGTGCTTTTCTCGTGATTTTTGTTTTGTTTTTGTGCTTTAAATGCAAACTATTTATTCACTGTTTTGAAAAAAATATCTTTCTCTCTCGAGAACTTTATTTATAAGCTCTGTGCTTGAAACTGAGTCGAAAGTAACAAAAAAAAAAATAAGAGAGGGAGAGAGTGAAATTCCATTTTGTCAGATATAAATCTTAATATTTCTGTATAATATTTTGAAAATAACAAAAAAACTTGATACAAGAGTGATAGAAACTGTTCCTTTTTTTTGCACTTTAATAGGTGCCATTGACGATTAAAATAACTTCCTATTTCTTTCTCCGTATTTAGTTATACAATCTTTTATTTCATTACATATTAATAAACTGCTCTTTAAAACTAAAGTAATTTAACATTTTTTTAAAAGAATATGTTCCTTGATTTTGTAAAAAATACTGGCTGTTAAGGAAAAAATTATGAAAAAGAAACTAATATTGCGGCCGTTGAGATAAGCGAGTATGAGGCAAAATTTCTTTAGTTATTCAAAAGATTAAAAAAAAACTCAAATAATTTTTGATTTTATGCTAGATTTTTATTAATATTTTCTGTTGAGTTCCTAGAACTGTTGTTTTTTTAATATTATTTGAATAATAAGAAGCATTTGATTATATTATCAAAGCATTGATTTAAAGTCGTGCATTAGGGGAATTAACATTTTACATTAAAAACTGGTTTATTATAATTACCAAGTTAAAAACTGCACTTTTTATTAAATAACATAAAATAAAAAGAACTTTCCCTTTATATACTGTAATGAATATTATATTTAAAATTCTGCAAAATTTGAAATTCTGCACATTATATGAAATAAGGTTTCTAAACGAATAATATGTCGCTTGTAGAACTGTTGTAAATTTTTAATTCTGCTTTTCAAAAGCTCTGATGTCACACGAAATGATGCTTTTTTGCGAATGATATGCTATGAGTTGCAGAATGATGATATGCTTGAAATGCTATGAATGATATGCTTGGGAGTTTGCAGCTGTTACTCATGACTGTTAGGTCTAGTTTAGCCTATCTTTAGCCAATGCCTTTGCTTATTCTGAAAATGGTGCAAAACATCAATTTGGAGAAAATTAAAAGAGTTTGTGGTTTAATTTTTAATATTTAAAAGCTTAACCCAATGCTGGCTTTAGGCATTAAAGAATTTCGAAAAATGAAAATAAGCCATTGATTTTAATAGTTTTTATCTAAGAGGAAAAATATCGCCAAATTGGCAATTTTTTGAAAGAAAATAATAACATTTAGAATAATTAAGTTATTTGTTGGTTTGTCCCATGTGATTTTTCCCGACAAAATGGTATATATAGTTTAAAATTATAGCTTTGCTTCAAGTCAAAGGCACATAAACTGTAGTTTTTAATTTTCCTTATCGAAAGAGTTTCGAAAAACCGGGTTATTAGTTACTCATGACTGTTACGTGAATATTTACCCATCTCTAACCAGCGTCATTTATGTTAATTATGAAAACGGCGCTGATTGTTAATTGGGGAAAAAAAAAGCTTTCGTGATCTAATTTTCAAAAATTAAGACTAATTCATGGAATTTAATTATTTTTTTCTAGGTGAAAATATCTCGCCAATTTAGTGATTTTCAAAATATTTTAATAGTTTTTAGAGCAATAATATTATTTATCCGTTCTAAAGCCTCAATACTTCTTTAAGGCAAAATGATATATATAGTTTAAAGGCACTTAAAATTAAAGTACTTAACTGTACCTTAAACTCGACTTTAAGGTACTTAAACTGTGGATTTTACATTTTGCGTGGTGAAAACTCCCTTAAGTTATACATTGGGATATTATTGTCTTACCTGTTGTGTTAAAGGTCCAAATCCTTGGTTTTCTTTCCACGATTTAATATAGTCTTTGCAATTTGTATCATAGGGTGCTGGTAGTCTTATATTTTCACTCTGAAAACATCAGAAAATAACTTGTAGAATGAATTTTGTACGAAAGTCGTTAGAAATGATTTGATGTAAAATTTTAATGAGTTTTACTTTTGCTAAAAAGTAATCGGAAAAGAAAACAATTTAATCGTAAATTATTAAAATGAATGAAAATTAAATTAAAGTGATAAAAATGAATTTTCCACCATTGCAACTATGATTTTTCTGTACAATTTTGAGATACAAGAAAATTCTAAATGTAAAGTAAGGAGAGTAAAATTTTTTACCGCATTTCTGGAAAATTACGCATGTACGAATGTTTTATTATTAGAGAAAATTTTTCTTAATATATAGTGATCTATTCATCTATTTTCGTTTAAGGTGTTCCTTTGAGCAGTAGTGGCCAACGGGATAGAGTGCTTGCCTCCCAAAGAGGTGTCACGGGTTCGAACCCCAACAATGGCTGGTTAAAATGAAATCCGCCATTGTTGGGCTTCATTTATTTATTAAATGTTTCTCAAATTTTTAATAAAATTTAGGACATTACATACTTTTAAACTAATTTTTTTCATTAATTAATTAATAAACTTCAATAGCAATTATGAATATAATAAGTCTCCGGGTTCCGCTAAAAAGAGGTCAATTACTTTAAGTTCCACTGCCAAAAAAAAAATTGAGAACTGTTGAGTTGAACTGTCATTGCAGCTCTTCTTAATAGTTAACTATCTATTTCATTGTGATATAAATTAACTATTTTCGAAAAACTATCGCTAAATGTTTCGTTAGCGAGGCATTTTATATTTATCTATTTGTAGGTCAGGATAGTCTAGTCGGTAGGGTGTTTGACCCATGTCTACGAGGACGGAATTCGATTCCCGCCGGTAGAGGACTAGGGACCAGTGCACGCTAGTTCTGTTGATTCACGAAGTCCTCCCTACTCCCATAACAAATTATATCTCTGGGAGTACTGAATTGGAGGTTGGTCGTTCTCTGGTTCAGGTCAAAATTACGATCTGTGGATGAATTAATGGATATATGAATAGGTCAACAAACAAGATGCCCTATAAACAAGATGTGTCGTATGTGTGGCTGAAGTTATATTCTTGGCCATAGATGGCGCGACTGAAAAACAAGAAACGCACTCTCCGTCTTAAATTCGTCTGGTTTCACCAAGCAGGCTTGCTGGTTTGGCAAGCGACATTAGAAACAACAACAACGATATTTATCGATTTTGTTGGGTGGTATTGCTTGAAATAAAATAGGATGAAAAAAAGTTTTTCCGAAATAATTTGCAGTATCTTACTTTATGGAAAGTTCGAATGGAATGAAAAGGTAATGAAAAACAACTTTTTTTCATATATTAGAAAAAGCAGTGGATATAATTACCATTGAGACAATACCAGTATAGTGTTCACCACCTGCCAGTGCATGACCCTCAAAAAAGGGATTAAGTAACTGCATACGGTTATGTACCATCACGTACACAACGATTGGATCAAAGTCGAAAAAGAATTTCTCCGGATGTAGATTAATAAATACATTTATTTCTATTAAAAAAAGATTTTAAATTAGTGTCTATTGCAATATGAGGTTATTGTTTCAGATTTTTGTAAAAAAAAAAGGAAGAAAAAGAAAGCAGATTAAATAATTAGAAATGAGTAAAACATTTAAAAATAATTTCAAGCAATTAAAATCTGAATTACAGTGGGGAACAAATTTTTATTTCGTTTATACGAATAGTTGATCCTGTGGAATTCGGGTGTGTGGTTTCAGAATCTGAAATAAGTTTCGTTTTTAAAGCTACAGATTTTTTCAAAAATGAAATTTTTTTTCGAAATGTTCAAGTTTAACATCGTTATATTTAACAAGGGTTCATGTAAATGTTGCAACAAAACTTCTAGGTAAGATAGGACACATCACCAGGTTTTAAAATGCATAGGAAGCAATACCCGGAAATGTCGTCGTATTAGCTAGGGTTGCTTCTAGCAAATAACTTGTTCAGATGCATGCGAAGAAACAGTTAAAAATAGGGAAGTACCCTTAGCGGCGTATGACAACATTTCCGAACGCGGGTACTGTGCAATTTTAATCCTGGTGATGTGGATTAACTTCCCTAGAAGTTTATTGCAACATTTATACTGACCCTATATTCATATAACATTTTTAAGCTTGTACATTTCGACAATAGATAGAGTAAAAATGTGACTAAAAAAATAGCTTGACGAGCGAAAACGATTGCGGATTTAAAATCAGCTACGTTAAAAGATCCGTTACAAAATCTCATGAAAATAGAAAATGAACGATATTGTTTCCCAGTGCTACTAAACACTTTAGATTTATTAAAAAAAAAATTATGTTTCTGTAAGACCTAAGTTCAGATTGCATTAAATTTTTGGCAAAAAAAAGAGAGGAAAAAAAATGCAGGATATGACTTTGGTGCTATTAAGTATTGAAGTTCAAATTACATTAAATGTTTTGCAAAAAGAAAAAGAAATACTTTCTCAAAGAATTAGAAGTACTCAATATTATACTTACTCAAAGAATTAGAAAAAAATTCTTCTTTATAGTCAGGTTCAGTGATAGCAGTGTAAAGATTTACACAAATAGTAGGATTACCCTGAGCAGTTATCATTGGTACTGATCGAAATTTCTCCCTTGTAAGTAAATAATAGACGTTAGAGATTTTTATGAACTTTAAAAAAATAAGACTTTTGTATATGATCAAGGAGTATTCAAACTCAAAAAAATAATATAATATTCACATTAAGTAAAATAATATGGTTAAAATTACCAGAATATGGTAAAACTGATAATCTTTCTGTTTCTATGGGAACACCAAAAATCTCGGCAATTTTAACTGAAGCACATTGTAATGATTTAGATAAAATTAACGATGAAATATCGTTTTTAATGTGTGATAAAATTTAGTTAACATGGTAATTTATTTTAAAATTTTATCATGATACTTTAGAGCATAGCATGAAAACATTTAATTGGTAAAATTTCCTTTTCTGTTTTGTATTTTCTTACTAAATTTGTAGTAAGAACTATACTTTTGGCAATCCAGAATTTTCGGTAACCCTTTAACAAATAATGAAAAAATCAAAGTGAATGGATATCGTATGTTTTAGGTTTTTTTCCAGAATTATTATTTGTTTGTTATGTTTTTGTTTTCTGTATTTAACTATGAATTTTGTTTACTTTTTATTAAAAATATAATTTTATAAAATGTGATAAAATTAGGTAAATATGGTAAAATTTTTTTAATTTTATCAGGATACCTTAGAGCATAGCATAAAAACCATTTATTCGGTAAAATTTACTTTTCAGTTTTACATTTTCTTACTAAATTTGTGGTAATACGAAACATACTTTTGGCAACACTGAATTTCCGGTAAACCGTTACCAAATGACGAAAAAATTAAAGTGAACGGATTAAATATTGTATGTTTTGATTTTTAGGTTTTTGATTTCCAAAATTATGTTTTTGTTGTTGTTTTGTTTCCTTTTTTTAAAATTAGAAATGTCATTACCTTACAGTCCTTACACAAACACACACAGATATATATATA
>NC_092210.1:10224211-10230219 GCF_043381705.1 Parasteatoda tepidariorum
GGCGTACTCGAGCATTGCGATCGCGAATAATGATTTTTGCATCCCTAATTTAAAGTTATTTTCCTGTACAGCTATTAGTACGTTTTTAACTCAATTTTCGAATTTAAAACTAAGAGAATAGTTGCATTTTTTATTATTATTATAATGTAATTCTGCGTTACGTTTTCAGATAAAGTTAGTTAGAAAGATCGTCAAATCTTATTAACCATCTTACAATTATAATTGTTCTGCAAATAACGTTAATATACTGTAATAAGTTACAGTTAAAGAGATATGTTATATAATTTATAACTTAATGATCAGCTTCATATGTTCAGTAATATTTAATACATCCGCCCATTTGGTAAGCGAAAATTTTAAATTACGGTTGTGAACTCATCAAATTTGTCTGAACAATATATTGTTATAACTATATATTGTTATAACAATTGTTATTTTAAAAACTGATTGCTTAGAAAAATTACTTCTGCTTACCAATAGATCTAAATATTTATAATACTAATAGATAATAATATTTGGAAGTGGGAAGTAGAGGCACAAGTGTAACCAAACAGAATTTCCTTTACTACATATATGTAAAGTGGATAATTTTAACTTTATGGAAAAATTGTGTTTTGGCAAGAGAAGACAATAATTGCGAAGCAATTATCTGGTTTGGTGAGCGGCAGCGAACAGGGGGCTTAGCCCCCCAGTATTAACCCCCTAGTATAGTTCCTTCAGTAGAATTTCAGAGTAGACAATAAGTGATAGAAAATTTTGCTATTTGCGTTGTTATTTTTGCTCAAAAAATAAAAAACCAAAACGGAAAGTTGAAAGATTTAATCTAACTTCGGTAGGACAAGTGTTTAGTTGAGAATGTAAAATATTTTTTGATGGTTTATACGGTTACTGGAAAATAAGTTTCTTAAGGCGATAAAAAAATACTTACTCCCATTTCTTCTTTTGTGTAATTACGGTATTCCCCTTTGCCATATAGTTTTGTGTTGAAACAGAACAGAGGATGTTCATGGCAGAAACTTTGTGTATCATTATGAAATATACATAAATGGCTCCTTTTCTTACAGTAAAGAATACGATCATATCTAAAAGATAAGAATATAATGCTACTTAGACTTCCATTGTAGTATGCATCTTAGATACATGTTTTTAACTCTTTTAAAGTCTTTCAAACGCACCTAATAGCACAATTGATCACATATGCTGGCTAACTAATAAGAGGCATTGAACAGTTGACCCAATTTTGAGTTTGTGATTAATTTCTTAGCCTTGTAATTTTGAACACAACCTAAAAGACAAGGGAACTTGGGGATTAAGCATTTGGGCAAACTAGCCTTTGTGGAAAATTTTTGGTTAAACTGACACGCATTTGCGTTAAATGGAAATGAAAACCACGAAAAACTCTTGCGGTATTAGTAGTACTAGCGTGTCAGTATAGTATTAGTTTAGTATTAACAGTAGTATTTGTTTACATTGAGCTAGAGCTGGGCAATTGGCCATTGGCGACGGTCTTTGAACCATCTCTGAGGCTGATCTGAAGACATAACATTACGAATTTGATTCTGCGCAGAGGGAACGACTTCTCGTTTGGGAGCCTCATGACCTTCTAGCAAAGTTGAAAATCTTACGGTAGAGTAGTTTGATTAAGATAGATACCGTGCCCCCTCCTTTCCTTCTCTGTCTGATCAAAGAGGTCACCCATCTGTTCACTAACCGCAGCCAGTGACTTTGGTGAACAACTAATGCGTTTTTGAATCAACTTTGTCTTGAGAAGAATGCCACATAGAATGTCTTGGAATTTCTTTCATTTGTTCATTCAACAAAACTTTGCTTTCTTTCTTTGATTTTATGTTAGATAAATTAGTAGAATTTGCCAGCGTAATTCACATCAGTTTTCGTTAATTAAAAATAAAAATGAATTTAAAAATTTAAAAAATAATCTACTTTTAAATTACCTATTTGAAATTACTAAACACATATTTTTTTTGACTTTACGAACATGGACAAATTCACAAGCCTGCGAAAATGAAGTTTTTGAAAAATACAAAAGAAGTCATTTATGATTTATAAGTTATTTGATGTGCTGATTCCGAAAATGACCTTCATTTTCCACCATCACGTCAGGAATTTTTGTAAAATCGATATCTATGTTTTTAGTAAAATCCTATTTGGAAAGGAAATTACTCAAACAATTGTGCATGTACTACCTGGTAACTGTTCTTCTTTATTCATTTCGATCTATTTTAATTGAATCTTGTGAAGGTAAACTAATTTCTGAGCTACCGGCTAGTTTTTTCTAGGTTAAAATAAATGAAAAATACTGTTGCCAGATAGTACAAATCACGTCTGGTAGAGAGAAAAACAATAAGTTCCTTAAATTTAAATTTTTTACATAAATTTCTAGGAGAAAATCACAAACATACCACTTTAATTTATTTTTATTAAGGTAACTTACGTAAAATTAACGATTGACCAAGAATAGCAAATATTGTGTATGTGTACATGAAAGTTTGAAACAAAAAACAAAATAAAAGAAAAGCGTTTCTATATAAGTACATGCTCATTTTTCTATAAAACTTATTTTTGATGATCTTCTTTTATGTTTAATCACAGGCTTATTTCGAGTTAACATCTATTAGTAGTCGTCGAGCATGCTCTTGCCCCATCTTCCTTGATATTTAAGCTCCGTATGTCTGATATCTTGATGGAACCTTTCACCTTGTTCTTCGCTGACTGCTTCAACATTTTCGGGGAAAAAGACCACATGTGAGTGAGGGAAATGCATTTTGACACTCGTGGAGCAATCCAAAGTTTTTAATTTGTATTTTCATTACAAATGCTTTACAGTCAGGATCCTTGCAGTTACCCAGAAATTTACTAACAACATCTTTGAAGGCTACGCAAACTTTTTTTTTTCGTTGTTGCCATGTTAGTCTCAGAAACTTTATCCTTCATGAGTTTGCGGATATCGGAACCAACAAAGATTCCCTCTTTCTGCTTGGGATAAAGCTGGAAACTTATTGCACAGGTATTTGAAACAATCACCATCTTTTGGAGCAGCCTTGACAAATTGCTTCATTACATCTAATTTAATGTTTAGAGGGGGTAACAATACTCTTTTGGATCAACTAAAATGTTTCAAATAATATTCTTGGATCCTGGGTCTAGATTTTATCCCTTCAGCCACTCTTTTTTGATTCAATGGCTTTCCCACTCATAAATGAAACATGAGAGCTTTGTAAATCCACCTTGTTGAACAAGAAGCATGGAGATAATTTTCAAATCACCACAAATGATCCAACTGTGGTCAATATATTTTGTCCAGGACGAGAGTCAGGTTTTCCTAGCATTGTTTTAAATATACCGAGTGTCTAACTGGTATAGATGTATACTGGCTCCCATGATGAAGAATGGCAGCTTTGAGACTTCTTTTAAATGAATCTATAAACAGCCTCCACTCATCTTTATCGTAGATGACATTAAATTTGCTCATCAATACAGGAACATCAGAACAATTGACCAAGTTTTCCTCTTCGTCAAAGCACTTAATAAATTCTTTTTCTCCAGTACCAATAAAAAGATGTTCCTTTGGTCAATAAGTTATTTTCTTTCAGTCTGAAGCCTAACAATTATTCAAGTGCCTCTTTCAAAAGGCCAAGAACTCTAGTCAGATCATTAAGTTTAACCTGAGAGAAGGGAAGAGGAAACCGGCTACAGATTGCTTATATTCGATATCGGAGACTTGAACTCTGGATAGATAACTGGCAATTCAGTTTTAGGCACAAGCACATCAGATCCATGAGGAACTTGGCGTATGGCTGATGGAATGTTATCAAGATAAGATATTAGCCTTTGATTTTTCCGGTTATATCCACGAACATGGCAGGAACGAAAATAGCAATGATCAAAGTGGTTTTTAGGTTCCATTCATGTCATAGGAATTCCAAATAGTAAGGCAGTCTTCTTTCCTCGGAGCTATAAGCATATATCATTTAGACTTCATGAGGAGCCCACGATTTGGCCTGATCTCCGAGTTTCATGCAAAAATAGGCAAGATAAAGTTGTTTTACATAGTCTGTAATGCTCCTCAAGCGATTTTCAACAACACTATGTTCGCCGCATATGTAACAAAAGTCACCTGGGAAATTTTTACAACGTCTCGAACTCAAAGTCATGTTTCGCGAAACGTACAGCGAAAAGCAGACTTTAAAAAATGACTTCCAAAAAATGACTCCTGATTATCCTTACTAGTTTGTGTTCCTGAGAGGTCATCGAACCAAGATAAGAATTTTCGTGACGCTATATTGGTCGAGAGATATTGTGACAGAGAGAGGGATGGTGACAGAAAGATGTCACAGAGATACATTCTAATTTTACCAAAGTAGAATGCTGGTAAAGCAAAAAGAGAAGTAATTAAAAAATGAAAAAAAAAATTATGGTAAATGTTCATAAAAGTTCCAGTAAAATTGGATTTTTCAAAAAAATGTGACGTGATGGAAAATTTTCAGTATTGTTTTTCATTTCAGCACCCAAAAATACACTAAGTTCAGCTATCAGACCTTTTGTATTTTTTTTCATCGCAGGCCTATCAAATAGATTTTTATCAACAGTATCGAACTGTGTATATGAATATAAAACGACATTATGAATATAAAACGACATTATGAATATAAACTCTTGTTTGTGAAAATTTCAACACCATGAAGGACTGACGCGAGTGAGCTGAAATTTTCAGGAAATGCTAAGTAGAGCATGATATGCAAATAATTAGCGCCCTCTGAACGGCGGATGGATCCAAATAAATAGACGGCTGTAGCGAGGCGTGCATGGTTATCGATGGTTATCTGCTAGTGGTAAACGTTAGCTCAGTCGTTGCTTGTGCCTCTTCGACAAAAGAGAGCGAGATTTCAACAACTTACGGAGTTTGAACGGGGGAGAATCACCGGTCTTCGTGAAGCTGGATTGTCTTATAGTGCAGTTGCCGCTCGTGTGCAGCGTAACAGCAGCACAGAGATGCGTGTTTGGAAGCAGTGGACGGACGAGTGTCGACTTACTCGGAAATCCGGGAGTGGACCCCGAAATGTCACTTCAGCTCGCAATGATAGACACCTGGTCCGCATGTCGCTGACCGATTGTACGGCTCCCTCTAGACAACTGGCAGCACAGTGGTCAATAGCTACAGGTGTTTCATAGTGTGCTTCATCAATTCGTAGACGTCTGCTGCAGCGTGGACTGAGCTCACGAACTCCTTTATACAAGATCCCCCTCACGCTGAACCATCACCAACTGCGGCTGTAATGGGCCAATCAGCATAGGGACTGGCGTGCTGATTGGCAGCGTGTCGTGTTTTCTGACGAATCCCGCTTTAATTTGTGGTACCACGATGACCGCATTCGTTTCAGACGCTATGCCGGTGAACGCCACCTTCGGAGTGCTTTATCGAACGCCACAGGGGACGAACACCCGGAGTTATGGTCTGGGGTGCCATAGCATATCATGGATGATCTCAATTGCTACGAATTGTGGGTAATCTGAACAGCAACCGGAAAAATCAGCGAAGTTCTCAGTCCCAAGCTTTTTCCCTTCCTCCAAGCCTTGCCAGGCGCTGTATTTCGACAGGGCAATACCCGCCCTCATATTGCTAGGACTGTTCAATCCTTCCTTGCAGCTCGGTAGGTATGGCGTCTTCCTTGGTCTGCGTATTCCCCGGATATGTCGCCGATTGAACATGTGTGGGATTTCGTTGGTCGGCGTCGCGCTCGTGATCCTCGTCCTGTTGCTTCTACAGACGAACTTTGGATACGCATACAAATAATATGCAATGCTCTTCCTCAGACAGACATTCAAAATTTGCTTGAATCCATGCCACGTCGTGTAGCAGCACTTATTGAGGTGCGTGGTGGCTACACAAAATACTGATTTCCATCTCTTGTTATTATTTGTTTACTTTGAAAGTTTTATCATTTATTTGTACCACTACCACTCAACTGTGCATTAAATTTCATATATAT
>NC_092210.1:10231056-10232769 GCF_043381705.1 Parasteatoda tepidariorum
TTCTTATTTCAGAAACAATTTTTTTCTTTTTTTAAATCAGCAGTGGGGACAAGTGAGGGAATGACATATTGGTATATTTTAATTACCTAAAATAAATAAAAAATAAAAATTGATAATTTTATTTTTATTCTTTTGTTAGCTTGCATTCTGAAGGACACTTTCCCTGAAAATTTTTTTTCGTAAGTTGTAAAACAAACATAAAATATACTGGGGACATGAAAATGACTGTTTTTGTGAGAATGACCCATATATAAAAGCACACCGGACAAAAAATTAGTCACCCTTGGAGAAATCATGAAAAAGATCATTTAATAACGTGTAACACCGCCTTTAGATTTGATGACCGCGTGGATTCGGTTAGGAAGTGAGCCCACAAGGTTTTGCAAGTACGTCGAATCCAGTTTAAGCCCCTCGTTGAGGATTTGATCGTGCAAATTCACCAAATTGTGAGAATGTTGATTTTGGCGTTTTACCCGTTGTTCCAACGTGTCGCACAAATTTTCAATGGAGTTCAAGTCAGGTGATTTTTCTGGCCAGCCGAGATGTAATTGAGTGTCTGAGCGTTCATAAAACCAGTCACATATACTTCCAGCCCCATGAACTTTGCTGTTGTCATCTTGAAAAATAGGGATATCGACAACACACTTTACATGAAGAGGGTGACTGAAAGGCAACTCCTAATTGTCCAGAACTTTCAAATAAACATGTTGGATCATGTCAGTGGCCCTCTCAGTTAGGAGCCCAATCCATAATAAGAAAAACTCCCCCAAGTCATGACAGACCCACCTCCGGTTTGAACCTATGCTTGCACACAGTCAGGATGAAATTCTTCATCTGGTCTGCGTTGCATTTGCAGACGTGCGTCTTTTGAATAAGTGTTTGACGTCATTCGTCAGACCATATTACATTCCGCCAGTCAGCAACTGCCCATGTTCGGTGACTTCTAGCCCACTGAAGTCGCGCAGCTTTATGTGCAAGTGCGAGCAATGACATCTTACGAGATGTTCGACTTCATATGTTCATTGCATGCAGCTCCATTCGCAATTTTTTCTAACTGAGATACTGGGATGGATCTTCATTTAGTAACTGAAGTAATTCCTGTCCAGTTTGGAAGCGATTTTGATTGAAAAGTCGTGAAACGCGTCTCCGGTCTCTTTCACGCAAAATCTTTTTCCGACCACAATTCTGACTGCGTCTGTTCGTATATTACACCATTGCTTGCAGACACGTTGAACAGTCAGCTTTGAAACGCCAAGAAATCCAGCAACTTTACTCACCATATGACCATTGGCACGGCCAAACACGATTGCCTTTTTTACCACTCCTTTCACATCTTTACTCTTACCGATTTTTACACACAATTTCCGCTTCAAACAAAAATATCTCACTGATAGCTACTTGTCTTTGATCAGGTTGAAGCAGTGTGCATGCAGTTGAGCACGTCACTTGACCACTGCGTCATCTAGCGAAGCTTAAGGATTCATCGGTGTTTGCGCACTAGGGTGACTAATTTTTTCTCCGGTGAGCTTATACAGGGTGTCTCAGCTAAGCGTTTCAGAACTTCTAAGAGGGGTAGGGGGCATCCTGACGACTCGAAATCATATAGCAATGTGGGGTCGGAAATGCTTTCCTGAAGCGGTGACGTACAGAGAAACACCATAAAGAAAAGAGACCGTAAGTGAAAAATCGCTATAATAATACATTGAAAAAATT
>NC_092210.1:10233544-10246377 GCF_043381705.1 Parasteatoda tepidariorum
GATTTTTCTATTAATTACATAAAATATATATATATTTCAATTTTATCGAAAAGAAAAACCGTGAATTTTATAAAACCCTTTATTGCGCATCAGAATCATGCCCCAAATTTTTTGCAGGATCTCTTTTTTCTTTTCCTTACCTGAAAGATTTGAACTGAGGTGTAAAAGCAATTAGCTCTACAACTCTTCATAAATCATTAATTTATAATAACTTAAGTAAATTTGGTTTTAGTACAGCATTTTTATACAAATAACATCTTTAAAAAAATAAAAAATGTCAGATAATAAGTTCAACGTTTAAATTTTGAAATATTGGAAAATCAAAAATAATTTCATTTTAAATTCAAATTTTATTTTTAAAGTATTAAAACGAATACTATTTTCTGTGCCCAGAAAGCAGATCCAAAAATTCTCTTCTTTTTTGCCTATAGCAACAGAGACACAATATTATGACGTCTCGTCATTCATTCAGTTTCTTTATGGTTGCTTTAAATTGTTTCACTTTATATGGCGAGGTAATTTGGCATCTTTTTAAACTTTCACCATATATATAAATCTTTATTTCGACCCAATTTACGACCCAATGTTTTCGAATATATCAAGAGTCAGGATTCTTACTATATGAAAAAAAATGTTTATTCAGAGAAAGTACGTTTTTGTGTCTGATTTCGTAACTTAATTAATAGTTAGCACTAATTAATTAGTATATTTGAGGTCACCCCCAGGAGCCATTGAGATTGACATTTAGTTCGTGAAAATTCGATCATTCAGGGTGATTCTTTTTTTTTTTTTTGCGGACTGTACATACATATAAACATTTCGATTTATTTATATAGATTAAGTCGTCCAACTATTGACTCTGAGTCTTAGTACGTGAAAATCCCTTAATTAGATACGAAGTTAGTTATTATTATGATAATTTTGCACTTGCCTGTTATTGCTGCAGAAGGTAATAGCAGGTAGAGCCACTTCAAAAGGACTACTTTCTTCTACATTAACAGTTGTGGGATACTCGAGAAAATATGACATGAAATCCCATGTTTGATATAAAAATCCCACAACACAAATACCAAAGATTCCAGTATTCCATGCAATTCTCTTCCATTTTTTAGAAGTATAATTTTCGTGAAGACGGAATAGGAGATTCATTTTAAATATTTTCTTCACTGAATTTTTGAAAGCGTTTTCTTTATCAGGTCTGCAATTCTCTTCTAACTTCTTCGTCTTCAGGTCCTGCAAAAAAATTGTCCTATGAATTGTTATGCTTGCAATCGATATTAAGATTAATACTCTCTTAAAATGAAAGAGTGATTTCCCCTACTCAAAAAAGAGTGAATTTTTTTTATCTCAACTTGAGTGAAATACACTCATATTTGAGCGAAATTCTTGATTTGTGTTTGCTGAAACTTGAGTGATTTATTTATTATTTAATTGTGTTCGAGCTATAAGCTGGAATTTCTATCGTTTTATTTTAAAAAGCAAACGATAATAAATCTAAATAAAATTGTTTTGTTCAGCGATCTAAATAAGTTATGTTCTTGCTTCTATTTTAAGTTTAATTTTTTTCTGATGTCACTTTTTATCTTGAATTAAGAAGAATTAAAACAACTAGTTAAGAGCTGCATTTCTGAAGAAGACGCTGTTTTACTTTTTTTGTAAGTAGATATACTTTGCTGTTTTTATTTCTAAAATACTTTTATTTAGAATGCGTTATATACACATTCCATTTAAATTCACTGTTTTTCATCGTTTTTAAATTAAATACTATTCATTTAAATTATTTGTCACAAAAAATTTATTAAAATTGAAAGTGTTAAATGTGGATAATTATGGAATATTAAAAAAATCTGATTCCATGCTAGAATCTTTGTCAAAACATGTGGTGATGTATTATATCTGTAAATGAGTTTCAGAATTTTTTCAGATCTCATATTAAAGTTTTAACAGTTCATTTTAATATGATAAATTTATATCCATGTTTCAGTTTTTTTTATGTATAATTTTGGTACAAAACAGTTGTGGATAGTTAATTTCATATCATTCTATACTTCTTTCATAAAAGATATTTACGAAATAATTTATTGTTCATAAAGCCAGTAATTGCTGTTATTTAAATTGCTTTCTATTAATAAAGTTGACTGTCTTTAATTTTTAAAAGTTCACATTTGCAAGATCCATTCATTCAAATCTGTATCTTCAGATGTTCTATGCATTTTATTATAAATTTATCATTCAAAAAAAGTGCAAAATATTATATTTAAAAAAATTAAATAGTATTTTGAATTTTTCTTTTTTATATCCTGTTTTTAGCTTTATTATAAAATTTGGTATGAATTAATGCATGTAAGCTATTTTAACGCTATTTTGAAACACTCTATTTAACCACGTGCGAAATAACTCCATTCCCCCCCCCCTCCTTTAACAGCAGAAAGAGCAGTGAACCTAAGTCTCGGAGGCGAGCAACATTACCCATGCCACACTGTCATAGATACCCGCTCATAGGGTGAGACACAATCACACAGCACACAACAGAGAACAGCACATACAGAGAGGAAAACAGCCATGCCCTGAGCAGGATTTGATCCCGTGGCAACTGGTTCACAGTCAGGCACGCTGACCGCTACGGCCGGTAAACTCCATTTATAGATTCCCTGTATTTCAAATCATTTATTAAAAATAATTTTGTTTTTATATTCCAGTTCTCACATAGTATTCAGATTCAGAACAAGTTCCCTTCAGAATGTGTAGTAAGATTTCCTAGTGTAAGCATATTTAATAGATTTTCCTATTAATTACATAAAAGTGATGGAGCGAAACTGTAAATGTGCCACTTCTCTAGGTTTTTAACCCTTTGCACTCGAGGTCCTTTTAACAGTGAAAAAAATGGATGCAACCACTAACATTTTGAAAGAGTTTTCACAAACTGACCTCATAATACCCGGAGATCACTGAATGGAAAGGTAACTGTAAATATTAAGATGAAAAATATTTCACAATTAGAGTGGTGGGTAATTTAAAGGCGACAGTGGTGACTGAGAGTCACCTATCAAAGTCTTTTTCAAGTTTACAAAAATGTTTAGTAACTAAGTATATTTTTGCGAACCTTTCATAAATAAAGCAATATCTAGAAAAGTTACCATCCAAATAAAATGGAATGTAGAAGAATTGGGTATAATATAAAAAAAAAAACACAACTACTTCCACTTAGTAGGAATAACATTTACCATTACGCCATGCTAAATTCTATGCCACTATCCACATAAATCAATTATTAATCAAAAATCGAATATCAATTACTTTTCTTTATAATGCAATAAAATCTGGCGAGTAGCTATTTAAACGATCAAACACTTCGTTTGTTTATTTGTGGCTTGAAGTTAGGCTCGCAGAAAATGACGTTCATGGGTTAAATTTAGTAGGAATAACACAACCTGTGACGTAGGCTATAGTATACCCAATTATCAAAGTTATGTTCCCAAGAACTAGGGTGGAAATGGTTAAGTACGGATTTAACGTACTAATGAAATCACTTTAACTATTATTTGAATACCTAAATAAAATGTAAACTGTAATAATGTAAACTGTTAATGAAAAATTTGTTTCATTATAAAAAGTTAAAAATCCTTAAAATTTTGTACGTCGGTCACAAAGCTTTCGATCTCTAAAGTGCAATCTTGCAATTTTATTCAGCATTTTGGGTATTACCAAAAGATATCATAAAGGAGATAGCTTACCTCCACCAAAAGGCCGGGAACACTTCGTATTAATCCATAGACTTCTAAATAATGGCAGTTGAGAGTGAAACATTCAATATTAAATTTTATTCACAATCACAAACATATGGACACAAAATATTTACGGACACACACAACAAAAAAAACATGCTTCGCATCACAGTTCTAAAACAGTTCTCTCTCGAACCGGAGTGTCAGTGTGTGTGGGAGGAGTCGGATTAGCCGTGAGCACGTGATTATCACGCTCTCGCTAGATGAAATTAACTGATAGATTAATGATTTTAGTTGGAATTTCCAACACAGCATATTGTTAGACACAGATGGGTCACTAAAATTTCACCTTTTTATCGACTATCACTGTTTAGTTTTAAAAGTAAAAAAAAACTTATTAATTACTGAACAAACCATTGATGAAATTTAAACGAAATGAATGCTGATAAATTATTTCTATTACACACGCTAAAAATATTTTTCTTTTCATCTTATTTATGACAGGCATTAAAAGATTCAGTGAATAGTCGGAAAAGGATTAATTTAATTCAAATATGATTTAAATGGCATTCAAGTAAAAAGAATAAATAATGATAGTATGATTAAAATATATTCACTTAAATGATGCTAATTATCAATAAAAAATGATTGAAATTCACACAAACTCAAGTTAAAAGGACCCAATAAAGTGATACATATAATCACGCAAACTTGATTGAAAATCTCTCAAGTTTGAGTGAAAACGATCCACTCAAGTAATACTGAAAATCACTCAAACACGAGTGAGCAAAAATGTAGGCCGAATTTGAGATGGATAGACGGCCGAGAAAAAGACCTGATCTGGTCTTAAAAAACTAAAAACTGGAGAATGCTTACAAGAAAAAGGTTTGATTGGAAAAAACTTCTTGAGAAAGCCAAGGCTCCCTATGGGCTGTCGAGCCATTGATGACGATGCTTGATATTTTTTAAAAGAATTTTTTCATCCTAATTTTATCGTGTTATGTGTGAAAATTCATTTCAAAGGGAACTTTTTCACTCAAGTCTTATTGTGTTATGTTTGATAAAAAATGATATGTTTAACTATATTATCCATGTGTGTTGCTGAACAAAGTTTAACGATGATATTATATTCTATAAAATATTAAATATAGTATTTGAATGTAAGTGATAAGTTATTGTGAAAAATACATTTAAGTACTTTTTTTTTCAACATTCCAATCAACTTACATTTTAAGTACCTTTTTTAATTACCTTACAGTTGAATGCCTTTTTTAAGATCGAATTTTCAACTTAGCTCTATTTCTTTTAAAATTACATTTTAATGCCTTTTTTGTAACGTTAATACTATTCTCTCAATGAACTTATTTTAATTGCCTTTTCTAATGTTAAATACTCGACACAATCCTACCTATCCTCTTACAGTTGAATGCCTATTGTTAAGAATAATCAAGTTCAAATGAAATATTTTTATTGTCTTCTTTAACATTATATAATAAATTTTTTTTGTAAACTTACAGTTTGATGCCTTTTTTGTTACGTTAATTAAATTCTTCCAATGAACTTTCACTTAAATTACCTTTTTTTAACATTAGATACTCAATTTCCATTAAATCAGTTTTACGATGAAGAAAAACACCAATTTATAATTATACGTATTTTTTTTTATTTTATAATAAAAATAAGGTATTTTTTGCCTGTTTATTTACCTGATTAATATCAGGAATCAGTATGCTTTCAGACTTATGGATTTATAACAGAACCGTATGTCTTGAGAACTAATTCAAGCAGCTCTAATGGTACTTTAATTTTATTTTATAACTAAAGTTTTTCTTAATTACTTAGATAGTCACATAAATTTTTACTTATGTCTTGTGTATGCTGGATTTAGCACATTAGCTGGATTAATCTCCGAAAAAAAACATGCATTATCTATGCGATGCTTAAAAGTAAGATATATAATTGAAATTGCATCTATCAATCTGAGTTTAGGATAATTGAAAGTAAATAAATATTCATACGAGAAAACAAAATTACTCACGAATTTGAAAAAAACAAACAAACAAACAAAATTATTAAAGAAACAAATTAAATATGAACAAATATTGACAAATTATATTAACAAATTAAAAATTTTTCTTCGTGCTACAGTTATCTTCTGAGACGTATAACAGGATGTCGATGAGTTCTTTTTTTTTATTTCGGACTGCATGTTTCTAAATGCGAGTTTACGAAAATGGATACAGTTCGAAATGCGGGTTTAAGAAAATGGACACAGTTCGATATGCGTGTTTAAGAAAATGGATACAGTTCGAAATGCGGGTTTAAGAAAATGGACATAGTTCGAAATGCGGGTTTAAGAAAAAGGACACAGTTCGAAATGCGTGTTTAAGAAAATGGACACAGTTCGAAATGCGTGTTTAAGAAAATGGACACAGCTCGAAATGCGAGTTTAAGAAAATGGACACAGATATTTAAGAAATTGGGTATAGCATTCGATTCCGTTTTTCAAACATATCTTATGAAAATTTTTCTTTTTTTTTTTAAAGAACAAACAATAGGAATTCAAATAAATTCGAAATTTAATATGGTCCATTCGCCTAAATCAATTAGTATTTTTTTAAAAAAATTTTGTTTTTTAATTGAAAAATATTAAACATTCACCGTTCAGGGTTGTCAGGATTCCTATAAGTTTATAACTGTAGTATTAAAAATTGTCATTGTTCGAATTTCAGTTTTTTAAAACCACATAATATTTACTGTTCTGAATAATATAATAAATATAGTAATAGTAAAATCAAAAAATAAATTTTCATCATAAACATTTTCTATCGTTTGGTTTATATTTTCAAACTGTCCTTACTTAAAAAACAGCCCAAGTATGTTAGATTCAGCTAAATTTTTCTGCCTATTGGTGGTCACAGGCAAATTTTGATTTATGAAGATAGTGCTACAAGTCCACTTTGTAAATTCCGATACCGGTGTGGTCACTATTAACAATGCTACTATGATGACCACTTGCTGGCAACAAAATATGCAAATTTAGCCCCATTTAGCCATACAAATTTTTTGAGGTCACAACTGTAGTTTAGTATTGGGGATGCAAAAATATTTATAGGAAAATAATACCCTTATGACATATACCAATTTTGTGCTGATGACAACCAAACCAATATGAAAATTAATGTGGGAAACTGGATCCTACCATGTGATTCTCCGGCCAATTAAAATGCTCTGAAAACAATGGAAAACTGCGACATCATCATTTAATTTTTTTGTATAGTTAGAAATCACAGTAAAAAAATACCTGGATTGATAGTTCAGTCATTATGTCCGGTTGGTCAGAATTGATTATGTTATCACTTCGTTTCTTGACGTCGATATCACTTATACTGGACATCAAAATAGTCTTTAATGAGGGAGTGGAACTTTCAGGCACTGTATGCGGATGATTGACTTCCATCAGAACTGTTCTAATTTCTTTGACGGTTAGATGTTTTTGCTTTCATGACCTTTTCATAATTAAAAACATACTTTTTATAATGATATGTAATAATATGTTTTTTGTTGTTGTTGAAATACCAACATTAATATACATTTTCAAATGCAGAAGAAATAATATAAAACTGCAGTAAGCATCAGTAATAACGCCAGTTAATTATATAAGACGAAATTGTCATTATAATGAACTTGTCTTTATAAGCAAATACGCAAACTTTATCGTAAAGTGGTAATAGCAATACTAAAAAATATTTTAAATAGAGAAATTTACCACTTTTTCGCTTATATTGGGTAATTATTTTAATTTAAAATACATACTTATAGTTTATTGCTTTTGTCTAAAGACTGTAAACTGAATAACGTAGTTCTGTACTTTACGAAATGCACAGGGTCAGAAGATCTTCAATAGGAATGTTTGAACAACAACTTGTAATTTGTTTTTGCAAGACGTCTCGTGACGTCATTGATAACAGTGAATGTTGTTATAACAGTGAATGTTGAATAGTACGTTGTCATAATGCGATGTAAAGGAGCATAATGGATAAATGGTCAATAAAAAGCCCACTCTTTTGAAGTGGATGGTAAGATTTATAAAAATATCTGAATAAATTTTTTTTTGTAAGGCCGAAGATAACTTAACCGGTGGTCGCACCAAGCATTGCCTGATAAAAATTAGTTATTGAAATAGTCAGAAAGAAACAGTACTCCTTTTTTGATTTTCTTTATTGATGTTAGAAACAAATAAACCTTTTTTGTATAACGTTGCTCTCTTGAACAGCAGAAAAACGTATTTCTCTAAAAATATTTGTCGTAATAACGAAAGGCTAATAATTTTCTGCAATAAATGATTATTTTGCGTTGACTGTTTAATCACTTACTTATGTAAACGTTGTACTTACGTGCGTTAGATTTCGTTTCATTCTGACAACTCTTTCTAGGGGTGCCAATTTTTACGGCAATGAGTATATTATAATTGACATATTTGCTTATTAAAAATTTTTTTAATTGCAAAACAGTTCACCTTTGGTGTCTTCTTAAGTTCCAGAGCTAGCCTTGAGGTTCTTAAGTCACCACCACTCATTCAATCTACTATTTTAAATAGGTTTGATTTTAACAAAATGCAACGCGTGTAACACATTAACTCCTTCATGTGGATCATTAAACTTGTTTCTAATTAAATTATGAATAAATAGATGTTTATTTTCCTAAGCTCAAAGGATAAATATAAAAACATTGATCTTCGAAATACGTAGATATCAGAACTCGCAATCAATATTTTTACAGGAGCACATACGTAAATTTTATCCAGTAGCAACAGTGGTGTATCTTTTTTTTGGTACTAATTAGAAACACTGTCAGTTTTATGATAACGAACTAAGGTGACCTCATTATACAAATATTGAAGCAATTTGATCATCACGCTAGTCTGTTATGCAAATGGTGCTCACTCAAAATAATTCAATAATCAATTTTTTTTTAACTAAAAATGTTTGTTTCTAGTGTGGGATTGGGCAATTAACAAACTTGAACGCAAAAGCATTGAATTGTATCTTCGTCATTAATATGATATTTAATAAATACGTCATTTTGACGCTTTTGCAAAACTGTAAATCTTTTAAAGAAAAAGTTAATATTTGAAAATTATTTTAATAATAATTAGTAAGCTAGTTTAGTTCAATCTTTTTATATGAATACGGCATTTAAATTTGAGAGTCTTATTTCGAAAAAAATTTAAGGCAAAAATTTTTCTTAACGGAATTCAGACACTTTCTTTTTAGAAATGTAATTTTAGAGGTTGACAAAGGATTCAAAATGGTTTTTATGGCAGTGAGTATATCGTGATTGACATATTTGCTTATTAAAAATGTTTTAATTGCAAAACAGAGGTTGATATTATTATCCTAACAATTGATCGTACTTATTTGATTAAAAAATTCATTACCGTCAAAAATATATAAATTGGAAATGACAGTCTCGGATTCTTTCGTTTTTTTTTGTGTTGCTCTTCATCTTATTTCACTCTCGGCTACTGTTGTTTTTCTAGTTTTGTCTCTCATTTTTATGTTTTCATTTTTTGTTGGCAACTTAACTTTTTATATTTAAATTTACTTTTGCTTCTCAGTCTCGTCCGGCAAGCCTTCAGCTAGTCATGTAGAGTAAGAAAAAGTACACATCGGGGGTTGTAAATTGATATGTAAGCAAGAAAAAATAAAAATGCTACCAAAATCTGCAAAACCACGTCTGCAGACTTTGCACCTTAGCAAATAACCTTAGTTACCTAGTTAGGAAAATGAGATGAAAACATCAATATTAGTTTGATCATGTTTCGAATATTCTCTCTCTTTCCGTAATTAATTAGGTTTTGGTGTCTTTAGCTCCACCTTCGATAAATCAGTCAAATTTAATTGCTTTATTTTCTCTCTCTTAAAAACTCTCGAGGCTCTCACCTTGTTGGTAGGACGTTGGACTCGTGTTCATGAAAACGTAAGTTTAAACCCCGCCAGCAGAAAAATCCAGGTGTGACTAGTGCACGTAATAATCTGTCGGGCTCATAAAGCCCTCCAAGTTCCCCTAAAAAATCAAAACCTCTGGGGGTACTTAATTGGAGATTGATCGTTCCCTGGTTTAGGACAAAATTACGATTTGGGGATGAGTGAAGTCTGGTTGGGTCCTCTCTGTAAAACGTGCTGTGACGTGTATGTTGAAAGTCATATTCTTTGTCATAGATGGCGCCTCTAAAAACATAAGCAACGCACCCTCTGCCTTAAAAATTAGTTTGATTCCCATTCACGCTTTCTGGTATTTACAAGTGGCATGAGTAACAATAACAGCAACAGTAGGAGTATTATCATCGAAATTATTGAGATCACCTCAAAAGATTTAAACCTTATTTACCTTTTAGTGGGTAATACACTGATGGAAAAAAATCCCATCAGCAAGAAAAAATTATTGCAGAGTAATGAAATTTCAGCAATGCGTTTGTCCGTGTAACATATTTAATTGATTAAAGTTTCAAGAGGAAATTTTAATGCAATTAAGAGAAATGCCATTACGACTATGAAATACTCGTACATTAATAACCGGTGCTACCACCAGAATTTTGGATGCAAACGGGAATGCATTGTGACATAAAGATGTCTCGTATGATGGAGTTCCATGCCTGTGCTGGTTGTGGAGGACACTGAATTTGTCGCCCAATGATGTCCCATGCGTGCTCGATTGGTGAAGGCCGGACATCTGGTGTTCTAGCAGGTTAAGGTAACACATCAACATTCTGTAGAGCATGTTGGATTACAGCAGCAGTATGAGGGTGAACGTTATCCTATCGGAAAGTATTCAAGTATCCCCACGAATGCTGCACATGAATGGCAATAAAACAGGTTGAATCACCAGGTTGACGTACAAATTTGTAGTGAAGATACGTGGAATAACCATGAGAATGCTCCTTCTGTTAAAGGGAATTGCTGCCCAGACCATAACTCCAGGCGTTTTTATGTTAATGTGATGCGAAATTTTTTTTTTGCTGCCCAGTTTTTGTTGCAAAATTGTATAAAATAAAAACAAACAGAATGTTTAAGCGTTTTTTAAAACCTCTTATAATGAAAGATTTTTTATGCATAGCTACTGCATTATATGGACTTACACTGTAGAAAATTAACAAGTGTGTGATTTTTTGTAAAATTGTAAAATAAATTTAAAATGTTCATATTTTCAACAATTGACGAGTAGTAGAAACACTTCCATGAATCATCAGGCAATCAAACTGGTTTCTCCCTCGTTTCTTTGTAGTCATTTGGCAGATTTATTAAACATTTTTGTTCCTTTCTCTCTTAAACATATTTTTTATCTCTAACGTGCAACTTTTCTTGCCTTACTGCTTGGAAAAGATTCTGAAAATGCGCAATAAGAAAGGTCTTTACCGAGGATATTTTAAATTAGGTGTATATTTTTAAAAGTGTCATATCTTGGAAAAAAAAGCAGATTTACATTCTTATATTATTATTCTAAAGATACAATTATAAGCAAAAAAGGTTTAACATTTATATAGCACAAATATATAAGGCAGACAACCCTTTGCGGTTGTATTTTGTTGACACTTTATGAAAATGGGCGGTTAAAATCAGTTACAAAGGGTTAAAATAATAACATATAGTGTTTTTTTAAATTATCTATGTTTTAAAATATTTTGCAGAAAATACATTAGTCTTTAAGAAAACAAAAATATTAAAAAAAAACTTTCATAAATATGATCTCATCACACCGTCTTTAATCATTGAAAGAAACGCTATCTTGCGTGATTTACGCTTAGTTTTTTTTCCCGCCATTTTTTCCCTATAACTTTATTATTTATCTTTGTAATCATTCTCCTATATTACTTATAAGCAAAATCAACAACAAAAACTCTAGGTCAGAACAATAACTCTTTCATCATTTGACTAGCTGATTGATTGCTTCTGATCAATAATATTTCATCAGAATTATTGGTGTTTCATTGCTCAATAATCCAATCCATTATTAATCAAAATGCAAACCATTAGTTAATTCGTAGAAAACGTTTAGATTAATTTTATTTTCTTGGTGGTTCTTATTTGACAGAATGGTACCTTATTTGTAAATTTCTCGAACATGCTTTAACACGTTGAATGCCATGGGGTCACCGGTGACGGGAGATGCAAAGATTATCAGAAGCACATAATTCGAGTATATTTTTAATTTTTTTATATTATTATCGTAAATAAAATGGTTTGAAGAAATTAATGCAATACAGAACACACAAAAATAGTTTTATTTGTACACACAGAGATGCCAACTTGCTCCAGACGGCGAATTTCTGGTCTTATTACCTGTTTTACAATTATTATTTTTTGATGCAAATTGCATTAATATACTATTATGGTTAAGGAGATTCGTTAAATGATTTAAAAACTTAACTTTAAAAATAATTACTTAGATAAATGATTTATGTCCACTAATAGATCTTAATAGTACCATACGGGAAATACTTGGGCGTGGAAAGAAGCGCACAAGTGCTCTTTTTAATACATATATTTCAAGGTGAATAATTTCAACAGTTTTATGCCAAGAAGCAACAATTATTGCAAAGCAATCATCGGGGTAGGTGAGCGTTAGCGAACAGGAGGCCTAGCCTCCTATTAAATTATAAATTAGATCATCAAATGAGTAACCACGATAATAAGTCAATAATTTTGAAAATATAAAATAAATTGCACTGTCTTTTAATTGACAGAATAATTTTTCTTTTTAATTATCGAAAAGCAAGATGGTGTAATAAATTCCTGAAAACAGTAATTCACTTTAGTGACATGTTTTGGATTTCATTTCTATTATTGATGTTTTGAATTCATAATTCGTATTTGCCTTAATCGACATGATACAGAAAATAAAATGATGTGATTTAATTTAAAATTGAGAAGGGTATAAAATTGCAATTAAAAAATGCAAATAAAATGGGATAGTTGCGGAATAAATTTCAGATTGTAAGGCATAGAGTTGCTTACATCGATTTAAAGAATGTAATTTTACATGGCCAAATATATATTACGCTATTACGCACATTCATATATTATCTCCATGTGAATATATATATAA
>NC_092210.1:10246946-10259541 GCF_043381705.1 Parasteatoda tepidariorum
ATTAGGTTTTAACTCTTATAAGAATATACATATTTTTTTCTGTTAATGTACAAATATTTTTCCGATGTGTTTTGGATATTCCTTCTCTATTAAAAAGAGATACCATTTTGTTTTCGTTTTAATTAGCTACAATAAGGAAAGAACGTTGCAATGCTACGTGCTACATTAAAGACGTCTCTAGAGTAACTGAATCACTGTTCATATGGAAATCGCAGGTATCCGTCTCATACAACAACGCCCCCTATAGTTCGTTGCGATCGCTTATAGAACTATATCTCTTTAGGATGGGAAAAAACGGACAGTGAGTTAACTAAACCTTTTAATTTAAATACGTAATAGGATTGAGTTCATCAGATTGGTTGTTGGAATAAATTATTTATTATTCAATAGCTAGAAAAATTTTGTCATTTAGTGGTGTTAATACTTAATATTAGGTAAATTTGCTTGGAATATATACAGCTAGGAGCCAATGAAGTGCTTTGATATTAAAATTTAATGAAATTCAGAAAATGGAGTTAATCGATTTGGTAAGTGAAAGCATTTATATTGTGTTCAGACACTTTTAGGCTTCCTAAACATTTCGGAATTCGCGATCGCAACCAACTATAGGGGACGTTGTTGTATGAGACGAATACCTGCGATTTCTATATGAACAGTCATACAGTTACTCTAGAGACGTCTTTAATGTAGCGAGTAGCATTGCAACGTTCCTTCTTTATTGTGGCTTATTAAATTTAAATAAGGAAAATGTTTGATATTCTTTCTTATGCAAACGAAAACAAAAAGGCATCGCTTTTTTTCAGAGAAGGAGCATCCACAACACATTGGAAAAATATTTGTACATAAACGGAAAAAAATATGTATATTCTTATAAGAGTTAAAACCTAACGCCCGAGAAATAGCTTTACTAAATTTAATGATATAACATGAAAGGCCTATTTAAACTTTACATCCATAGTCTTTAGAATCATATTACTTCAAAAATTAAAATGAACAAAAAGTATACATAAGTCTCATAATTTTATGAAATTTAATTTTGTAAACAACGTTTTTTGACAACAATTTTTATCAAAAAATTTCAAGTTTCAATAAAAATCATTATTTAGAAACTAAGAAACGTAAAATAAAGAATGCTGACGAAACNAAAAAAAAAAAATTCTTTTTTGTTGCCATTTTTTAGTGCTACGAAAATTCATTTTTGGAATTTGCCAAAAGCAAAACAAGATGCAATTTTATTATTTCAGGAGCGAAATATTTTACAAAAAAAAAACGAAAACGTACCAATTCCCATGACATGAAACTTTACCTTGGTAAACGTGCGTTTTGGAAATGTTATCTCATTTGGAATCTTATTTATAGGAGTTAATATGGCGACATCATCAGGTGAACGAAAATGGAGATTGTTTTGACTCTATGTTAAACTTTATATCAGCCCATTTCCCACCGAAATCAGATTGACTACTTTGATTTTAAATAAAATGTTTTATTTTGCGATTTGTCACAAAAATTTTAGGTGTAGATTGGCGGCACTTAAAAACTGCCAAATCTGTAGCTGCGGTGGCGTTAATACATAAGTACCGAATTTTTATTCCATACTTTTTCTGAATCATATTACTTCAAACATTAGAATAGGCAAGAAGTATACATAAACACATAATGTTATACCATTTAATTTTTCAAAAAATGTGTTTTGACAACAATTTTTATCCAAAAATCATAAACTAAAAAATGTAAAATAAGGAGTTCTTAGGATAAAAAAACGATTTTAAAAATTCCTCATACTGAAATAAAAAAACTGTCATATTGCTTCTTTTTTTATTCTTATAGTTCTTAATCAGACGTAAAAAACCATTCTGGAGAGAACTATCATCAAATAAGTAAAAACATTATTTACAAGCAAATTTTTTATTATAAAAATCATAGCACTCACCTTCTTTATAAATCCGGAGAATTCCAAATGAAATGTTCTTCGTTTGAAAATGTTATTTTCGAATAATATCTACATAGATTATCCCTTCTTTACTTTTAGATAACATACCACACAGCAAGATCTCGATAAGAATTTTAATATGTAGCTTAAAAACAGAATAGCTGAATTCTAGTTGAAATTATTCTTTCAAAACTAAAAAATACTTACCATGAAAAAATACAAAAAATTTATTAATAATCAGCACAAATGACACTATTCGCGATCACAACGAACTATGGGGGCGTTGTTGAATGAGACAAATACCTGCGATTTCTATATGAACAGTCATTCAGTTACTCTGGAGACGTCTTTAATGTAGCAAGCAGCATTGTAACGCTCCTTCTTTATTGTGGCTTATTAAATTTAAAAAAGAAAAATATTCAATATTCTTTCTTATACAAAAGAAAACAAAATGGTATCTCTTTTTTCTTTAGAGAAGGAACAATATTTGTAATCGGAATCGTAATTTGTAATTGGAATCGGAAAAATATTTGTAACTAAACAGAAAAAAATATGTATCTTCTTCTTAGAGTTAAAACCTAATGCCTGAGAAAAATTTAACGATATAACATGAAAGGCCCGTTTAAACTTTACATTCCATGGTTTTAAGAATCATATTACTTCAAACATTAAAATGAACAAAATGTAGGACACAAAGCCTCATAATTTTATAAAATTTAATTTTGTAAACAAAGTTTTTTGATAACAATTTATATCAAAAAATTTCAAGTTTCAATAAAAATCATTATTTAGAAACTGAAAAAACGTAAAATAAAGAATGCTTACAAAAAAAAAAGAAAAAAAAAAGAAACAATTCTTTTTTGTCGCCATTTTTAGTGCTACGAAAATTCGTCTTTGGGATTTGCCAAAAACAAAACAAGATGCAATTTTATTTTTTCAGGAGGGAAATATTTTACCGAAAAAACGAAAATGTACCAATTCCCATGACATGAAACTTTATCTTGGTAAACGTATGTTTTGGAAACGTTATTTCATTTGGAATCTTATTTATCAGAGTTCATAATGGCGATATAATTGTTTTGAATCTATGCTAACGTCTATATCGGCCCATTTTCGTCGGAAATCCGACTGACTACTTTGATTTTAAATAAAGTGTTTCATTTTATAATTTGTCACAAAAATTTTAAGTGTAGACTGACGGCACTTAAAAACAGCCAAATCTGTAGCGGCGGTGGCGTAATACATAAGTACCGAATTTTTATTCCATACTTTTCTGAATCATATTGCTTCAAACATTAGAATATGCAAAGAGTATACATAAACACATAATGTTATACCATTTAATTTTCAAAAAAAGTATTTTGACAACAATTTTTATCTAAAAATCATAGACTATAAAACGTAAAACAAAGAATTCATAGGATAAAAAAACGATTTTAAAAATTCCTCATATTGAAATAAAAAAACTGTCAAATAGCTTTTTTTTTATTCTTATAGTTCTTAATCAGACGTAAAAAACTATTCTGCAGAGAACTATCATCAAATAAAAAAACTATTTACAAGCAAATTTTTTGCTATAAAAGTCATAACACTCACCTTCTTTATAAATGCGGAGAATACCAAATGAAATGTTCTTCGTTGGAAAATTTTATTTTCAAATAACATATACAAAGATTATCACTTCATTACTTTTAGATAACATACCACACAGCAGAATTTTACTATTGTAAGATCTCGATATGAATTTTAATATGTAGCTTAAAAACAGAATAGCTGAATTCTAGTTGAAATTATTCTTTCAAAACTACAAAATAGTTACCAAGAAAACGATAAAAATTTATTAATAATCATCACAAATGGCACTATTTCAAGTAATTTGGATGATTTTTTATCGTTGTTTTCCGAATTATATAAATATAGAAATATATACTATTCTATAACGAAGAAGAATATTCTATAACTATTACAGTTCTGAATTCACATTTATTCATTGGAATGAAGAAAGCTATGTTGACTTCACTTTGATTTATAATGAATTGAAGACAGAAAAAATGTATTTTACCTTAATGCACACATCTGTAACCGAAATCTGAAGTCATCAGTTACAAGTTTGTTGATTATAGAAGTTAAAAATTATTGAGGAATTTTTCTTCAAATGTTTGGTGAGTTCGGTTTCTGAAATATTTACCAATATTCTGGAGAGTTTTTTCAAGTTTTTCGACCTTTTCCTTAGGGAAATTTTGCTGCTAAGAAATGGCGTCTGATTCTGTCAATGATTTTGATGGAACTTATGAAAAGTTAGTAAATTAATGCTTCATATTTCAGGCTCCCGCTAGAGCGCGTACTCGAGCGTTGCGATCGCGAATTTAAAATGCAAATTATAATTTTTGTAAAATTTTAAATTTTATTTTGCAAGTTATAAAAATGTAAAAGGAGAGATTGCTGATAGGTAAAAACCATTTAAAAGAATTAATATTGAATTGATATTTTTTAGCAAAAAGCAAACTATTTTAAATGAAAAGTGAACCACAGCAGCCACAGTTTTTTTAATTATCGTGGTTTTTTTTTTTTTTTTTTCTTAAGTGAAAAAAATTATACATGTTTTTGATTTTTAAAAGCTTTGTTCAACTTTCAGTAAATGTTAATTGTTTGCTGTTTGATGTTATTTAGTAGTAATATATTATTTGATGAAAAAGGATGAACAAGTAAATACGTTATGCCACATATTTACAAATAATGGTCCTTTTCGACATTGTTTGTATGATTATATGAACAAAGTTACATAAACATTTGGTCACGTTTAATTATCTGATAATTGTAGTGACGACGATGTCAACAAAAATGGATTATTTCAGAAAAGTGATCACTTTTGATGAATATTGTATTAGAACTCGAAGAACCTTTTATTGTTTGGTTAATAGCCATAGCGTTCTTTTTTCTATCGAAAAGTTTGAATATTCCAAGCTTGTGATTTTAAGAAGTTTCATGCTTTCGAAGTGGTTGTTTCCCAACTTAGTACAAGAAGAATAAAATAATATAAAATGGGTGAGTCCTACTTATTTTGTTTTCTGCAGATGAGCTCTAAAATTTGCGAATAAATTAATATTAGTCATCTTAGGTAAATTAGAATAAGTTACTGTTTTAAGATATATGATTAAAGAAAACTAATATATTTTGAGTTCACTTTCGTTGCTTAATTTCAACTTTTTCTAGTTGATGTAACTTTTTTGTTTAAAAGTTCATTTCATTTCAAATTCATTTCGTTTCATTTTCAAATATTTTTTGGGTGTTTACTTTCGACTGTTAAGTCATTATTTTATTTTAATCACATTTTTTAAAGAAATTTCCTCTTCATTTTTGTAATATCACACCCCAATCAACAATATTTCTTTATGGTTCTTTATTTCCGAATTAAGATTGATTACTTTTGTATAGTAATTAATTTTCTACACATTGTTTTTCAATATTTTAGACTTTTTTTTTCCACTAAATACATAAATTTTTGAACAGTTAAGAAATTAAAACATTTAAGGTTTTATTTTCATTTAAAATCTTAAGTTTCCAATGGGAAATGTATACTGAGATCTTTCAAAATTGTTTTAACACCAAAATTTACAATTCTCACTGTACACAATTATTTATTTACTATTTTTATAAATAAATAAACATTTCGCATTATCATTACTGATTTTTCAAAATGAACTATACTTATTAGTATGTAGTTATTAAAATCTATGACTTAGAGACATGATTTTTAAATATTTTAAGCCTATTTGTATCTGTAAACACAAATGTTTGAAATTTTGCGTCTCTTTAACAGCTTTTTTTTAATTTTTTTTTTAAAAAAAACTAATACTCTAAGATTTGTAGGAAAAAATTATCTGTCTAAATACATATTTTTTTCCAATATATATTTTCACATCACTGTTCAACAAATTTGCGGAACAACGAAGAAACAACCTAAGAAACATACAGTTAAAGATCAAGGGAAGGAAAGTTTTATGTTCATTTTTCACAAAAATGACGATTGGGCATTTTGAGTAATACTAAGTTTTCACAAATCTATAACGTTGAAAATTGATTCGTCCCAAGAGTTTTTAATTATTAAGACATGACGTTCTGGGAGCCTTGAATCAGCCGAATCAGCTTACATTGGACATAAACCTTTTTCATACTTTCGTCAATTAGCTTTGATTTACATAAAGCAACTTCACACAACTCTGGAATGAAATTTTTTTATTAGTGACATAGCAGTGAAGATAAAATAAGCACATAAACTTTTGAAGCAACTCAAGAGTATTATCTTCTTAAGTGTGGAGAATAAACAAATTTTCCAATCACTTCACAGAGTTCAAAAATAGAGATAAGACTGAATCCTAACCAAAAGCCTAAATATCCTCCTATATAGCCAAAGAGTTCAGTAGTCTAAAAAAGAAAACATAGTTTTAAACATTTGTAAGGCATTGTTTGAATTCATGTGATGACAAGAATGAAGGCACATAAATGGTTCGAGTATTAGTACTAATGAAGTATCGCTGAAAATGTTTGGGTTAAAAACATCAAAACCTGTTTGATCCGTACAGTTTGTCTAAAGTAAGAACTCCCCAAGTCATTCGTCTGGAACCATGGCAGTGACTATGGCAACGAGGTATAACCATTTCAAGTAGGTTTGGGATCATTGTTTAGGACAAATTTTGGACCGGGGCGCGGAGAGAAAAGGAAGCTTTTTCTTCGGTCTGTTGTGTTAGCTTTAGAGAAAAGAGAAACTACCTTCCCTGAAATAAGCTATTCTTGTTTCTGTAGCAACAGGCAGCATCAGACTTTGTAGCGGGGGGGGGAGGTTCTTACCGGAGACAAACTATTGACAGATGCCGAAAAGCGGTTATCATAAACACTTCGAAGTTTCGTTTGGTAGTCATACAGGTTTTGATGTTTTTCATCTCACTATAGTCTTTTTAAAGAGAACACGTGCCTCAAGGCTACGTGATGTCCCAACACTTTTCCTCTTTTCCACTTTTCTAGGTAAGGCGAAACAATGGGAAAGGAGTGGGGAAAAGTGTGGAGAGTGGAAAAATTGCATAATCTTGAGGAGTCTATTCCATTTACAAAATGTAGAATAGTTGGACTAATTTCGCGATAGCTTTTTTGTTTCTTCCTTGCTCAAATAGTAATTTGCGGCCCCTGAAGTATATAAACAACCTTTGACAGAGATAATATATTATATATTATCATTAGTATATATTAAAAGTATATATTATTAGGTAGTAATTACGCAATACTTTAGTTGGGGTAAAATGGGGATACAAATTTATTTCCTTTTTAATATTTATCTAATACATTGTTTTAAAATTTAGTTTCTTATATTGATACTGCAATGAGCTTTTTAAGTATTTTACATTGGTATTTTAACATATTTAAACCTTTGTTTTGTGTAATTTTACTTCTCCTTTTACCCTACATTTGTGGGAAAAAAGGTAAAAGTAACCACCTTGTCATTATATTTTTCCCACATATAAGTACTAAAAAATAAAAGTAATATATTAAATTATTCATAAATCCTGATAATTTTTATTATTAATTTATTTAAAATTTTAAATTTATTTATAGTTTATTCACATTTTATGAAGTTAATGCAGTTCTACAATATATATCCAGTTTCGCTTTTATTAGTAATTTAAAATAATAGAATGGGCCGGGATAGCCTGCTTGGGTAAGACGTTGGGCTGAAGTTTGTGAGAACGTGAATTTGAATATCGCCGGCTGATGAATCCCCACGCATTAAGTGGTGACTAGTGCACGTTAAATCAGTCGAGGTCACAAAGTTCTTCAAGTTCCCATGGCAAATCTATACCTGTGCACCCTCCACCTCTGTCAAACGTACTCCTTAAAAATTAGCTTGATTCCTAAAGCACGTTTGCTGAATCAGCAAGTGGCATAAGTAATAACGACAGTAGAAATGAGTATTTTAATAGACTGAATCGACTCGAAAATTGAGTGGAATGTTCATTAGAAATATTTTATGTTTTCCTTTCCTGGTGAAAACTCCAAATTATCAAATTTTTTCCCCAACTTAAAATTTTATTTCAAATTAAAAAATTTTTCAAATGGATTTTTAAAATTTTTTTTCCTGCATTGTAAGAAAGTAAATTTTAGCTAATACCCGTTCCCCTACTTGTTAGCAAAAATTAGCACAAAGTCTCGACCCATTTATGTCCTTTAGTAACATTCCCCCGAAACAACATTTGAAATACTCCTGATTTTATTTCCTAGATTTTATCTCAAACATTATTTTCCAAAATGAAATCTGTTTAATTTTACACATCTAAACACTTTATTATTAAACATACAGTATATAGAAAACATATAAAAATAGTTCAATGCGCTAAGTAAAACTATAAAATCTTTCATTATAACATTTATGGAAAATGACAAACCTGAAATTGTGGTTTATAGATCTGACGACGCAACCGAAATCTTCCAAACGAAAATGAGACTTTTATAACCAGATTTCTGCAAAAAATTATAGAATAGTGTATCAACCCAAGAAAGTAAAAAGCGTAGAACAGGTTCTATATCACGCAATGTGTTCTGTAATGATTGCCCTTATTCTATATCTTTATGATCTTTGTAAAAAATTGATGTTAAAAATGGGGAAGGCAACAAATTAATTTAAAGTAAGATATAAATAAAACCATAATTAAACTTTGACGAATCAAATGGATAACTCGCTTCAGTTTAGCTTTAATTCAAAACGGAACACTTTTAACAAATCAAATTGTTATTGTGGTAAAATACTCAAAAAATAACTAGGTCTAAGTAAAACAAATCTGTAACCTGAAGAAACAAATCCAAATGAAACAAATCTGTTTAAAAAAAACAAATAAATTCAAATAAAGCAAATCTGTATCCAAATAAGTTCAAATAAATTAATCATGTATCCAAATAAAACCATATCAATCCAAATAAAATAAATCTGTATCCAAATAAATTTAAATAAATCAAATCTGAATTCATGAAAAACCAAATAACTTCAAATAAAACAATCATATATCCAAATAAAACAAAATATATTCGCATAAAACAAATCTGTACCCAAATAAAACCAAATATATTCAATTAAAACAATTCTGCGACCAGATAAAACCAAATAAATTTAAATAAATGAAATCTGTATCCAAATGAACCCAAATGATTCAAAATAAAACAAATATAGTCCTAATGAAACCAAATAAAGAAAAAATCTGTATCCAAATAAATTCAAATGAGGCAAATTTGTATCCAAATAAAACCAAGTAACTAAAAATAAAACAAATCTGTATGAAACAGAATAGTAAGAAATCAATTTCGATTTTATTTTTCAAGAGGATATCATTCTGAAAACTCTTTCCTCTTTCACTAGCATAACTAATTAAGAACTTAAAGTATAGGAAAAAGTGTGTTTAAGTGAAACCAGAAAATAATAATGAAGTATCAAAGGATGAAATTGTTTTTCCGAAATGCAAACATGCATATTGCTTTTCCACTGCATGATTTTGGCTGCCGTAATTTGTTTGCAATCTGATATTTTAAAAACAAAAAAATAATCAGCTTTTAAAACTTTATGTTTCCTTTTCTTGATTTACCTAAAATAATCCCAGATACCAAAATAAGGTTTATTTTAACACAGCAAAAACCTTTTAATGTGAAATTAAAACGGTTTTTTATGCGATTTACGTGTAAACCTTCTAATCTTAAAACGAGAGATCTGTGACAATCTGCTCTGTTCTACGCACATTACCCTTATCCAAAACCTTGGAAAACAACCTTCTATATAAAACCCTTAAATCGAGGTCGTCTTAGGTTTTTTAAGAGTGAAAAAAAAGTCCTTGAATAAAGCTAGTCTTAAGGTGAAAATAATCTTAAATCTAGATAATTATAAGGTTTCTTTTCGCAACGTCTTGTATGCTCAGCTAAAATGCACCTTGTCATGAAACTTTAATGGACAATGCAATCTGATCCTATCGCTAACATGGTGTCAAGTAAAACGTTATTATGGACCTAAGTGATCATTTTACCTAGGGACAATAATTAAAAAAAAAAACCTTTAAACATAATTTTCAACAATTTTCGGATGAAAGGTTTAAAACTGCAATATTTTTTCTTCATTGAAAAAAGGTTTCTAGTACAAGCATTTTTGTGACAATAAAAAGAAAATTCCGACACAAGGTTGTCGTAAGGTTACATGCTTTCTGGGAATTTATTTCTTTATTTTAAATTTACGAAAAACTAAATTTGCCATGAAGGCTTTTTTGCTGCGAATGTAGCCTCCTCTGAAGTGGTTTCCACCAGAAAACTACTTTGTGGTGTGACTTTTCAGAAGAATCAGTGAAATAGCTCCATTTAGACAGCTCGAGAAACTTCATATAGAATCGTCAAAATACAGGGTAATTCATAATTCCCTCCGGGGTTTTGAAGCGTTATAGTAAATAAACGAAGACGAATATGACAAAAAAGAACATATGAAATTATTCCGGAAGTATTCAAGTTTTAATTTAAGCAGTTGGCGGTAGATGGCAGTAACATGTGCCACTAAAGCCAGCTGTAGTAAACATAAGGTTGTAGTAAACAGAAGGAATTATGAATAACCCTGTATTATTTTAGCAGCAGATTTTGTCTAAAGCTTTGTCACTCCCAATTAATACAAACAAGCAACGTACTTCACAGCATAAATTGGTTTTATCCCTGTTCAATAAATAGTGTTTTAAGAAGTAGTAACCCAAGAAAGTATAATTAAGACACATAGCAAATACGAGTTCACGCTCTGCATCTCAATTTTAATGGATCGAGTGGGTGACCTCAAATATGCTAATTAATAAGTGCACATGATATTTTAAGTTACTCAATCGGACACAGAAATGTACTTCCTCTGAATAAACATACTTCTTTTCGTTGGATTCGGATTTCTGACCCCTGAAATATAGGGGGTGGCCGCAGTTTGGGAAATATGGCCCCCATAGTTTGGTCAGGTGAGCGGTCCAAAGTTTGGACCCTTTAATGTTAATTTTACTTTTGCGTACTTCGCTGTATCTCACGAACTTTTGAAGTGAATTGAAAATTTTTTACGCACAATCATAAAATTCGTTTATCCAAAGATAACGCCAATGCAAGAAATAACTTTTAGTAAATATTTATTATTTTTTATTATTTTATTTAATAATGGTTGAAAAAATTTTTGAATTGTAAAATATAAATTTGTTTTCATCATTTAAAAAAATATAACTTAGCATGGAAAATTACAAAACTGGAACAAAATCGTTTTTCCTTTTGGCGCATTGCACTGGTTAAACATGCAGTCTTATTATACTCACCTCACATATTCTCTATTTTATTCATTACATGCAGTCTCTTCTGCACTCATTACATGTTGTCCCTTCAAACAGTCTAAGGCATTTATTACTCCCAATTTTTATTGCATTCACCACATACCATTTTTATTGCATTCAATACCACAGTCTAATGCATTCATCCCATGCATTTTTTATTGTGTTCGCAACATGCAGTCTAATTAATTTATTACCTGCAATTTATATTGCATTCAATACATGCAGTATCTAATGCATTTATTGCATTCACAACAGGTAGCCTAATGCATTTATTGCATGCAATTTTTCTTGCATTAATCATATGCAATATTTATTGCATTAATCACATGCAATATTTATTGCATTCACCTCATGCAATGTTTATAGCACTCAGCACATGCAGCATAACGTATTCAATATATACAATTTTTACTACATTCACTGCATGCTAATCTATATATTGCATACAATTTTCATTGCACTAACCACTTGCGCGCTTTTATATACGCCACGTGCAATTTTTATTGCAAATGTCAACACAAAAAATATTCTTAATTCATGTTAAATTTTCTCACTTGCAAGACTCTACCGATCCATGAACGTAGGGTAGATCTTCTTTTTCATTTAATTTTTCCATCAATGGACACTAAAAAGAATGATAGAAAATAATTCCTGTAGAAAGAGAAATGCTTGAAATTTTGAATTAGAATTGTGGTCAACGAACTATCCAATCTAGATCGAATTCGGCTTTCGGCTTGCATCATCAAGAGTGCTCACGTGAAATATTCTCAATAGTCATGGATTAGAATCCCCTTGCACCCGGGTTAACCATTGGAGCTTTTCGTGGTTTTTCTCTCCAAGTAACGCAAATGTAATGCATTAAATCTAAAGTCCGCTACCAATGTAAATTTGAACTAAAACTTGATACAGGAGCTCCTTTGTCTCATATGTTGGGCTTAAAATTGCAAGGACTATATAATGAATATTGATAAATACAAATCAAAAAGGATTCGGCTGTTCACTGCCAGTTATAAAATTAAAGTTGAAATAAATTAGCGATAATTACACTGATTAGCTTTTTTAACACTGAAATTTTTTTTCTATTTGCAACATATATATATATATATACACACACACACACACACACATATATGCATATACCGAAGAGCCATTACATTATAACCACCCTGCTAATAACATGTAGGACCACCTTTAGCCCTCAAAACTGCTAGCACCCGCCGTGGCATTGATTCCAAAAGGTGCTGATAGGTAGTCTGAGGTATCTGGTACCAAGCGCTCACCAACTGGTCCTGCAATTCCCTCA
>NC_092210.1:10262755-10273648 GCF_043381705.1 Parasteatoda tepidariorum
TTTTTTGAGTGCTCCTCACACTATTGTATTAATATATTTTGCTTTGGCTTTATTGATACAATATCAGAAAGCACTCTGTTTTGCGGATATAATCGTGTGGGCTGAAGAAAAGATTATATATTTTTTTTCCGGCTTTTTTTCCGGTTTTTTAATTAACATTATTTTTTTTCTTTTAATAAAATGTTGTTTGTTATTTTTTACTTATTATTTCCCACCCCCCTTTTTCATATGTCTATAATTTTTCTTCATTTTGCCCAGAGCCCAATGTCAAGAAAACTGAGCTGGGCACAGTAGGCCTTGGACCTCTATAGACTGACGCACCACACTGAGTTTAGTTTATATACACATATTCTTTTTCGAGGAAAACAACACAACTGCATGCATAATATGATTATATACTACTAGGATTAAGTATAATTATTAAATAAAGGCATAAACAAATACCTAAATGTAAAAGCGTAGTTTACAAAAATTTGCTAGAACTAAAAAACTTAAAGAAAAAAAAATCAACTTTGTTGCGAATAGTTTTTAAATTAAAACTGGTACATTTTTTAAGAGACCAGGGTAGCCTGGTGAGGGACATTGGACTCGTTTTCGTGGGAACAGGAGTTCGAATCTCGCCAGCCGAAGAAACCCCGAGTGTTAAATGGTGACTGGTGCATGTTAAATCTGTTGGAGTCACAAACTCCTCCAAGTTTCTTTAACAAATCAGTACCTCTGAGGCTACTGAATTGGAGATCAATCGTTTTCTGGTTCAGGTCAAAATTACGTTGAATGAACGGATGTATTTATGGGTCCACTCTATAAATGGACTATGACGTGTGTGTGGCTGAAATTGTATTCTTGGCTATAAATGGCGGCTGTGAAAAACAAGAAACACCCTTTCTGCTATAATTTCCTCTTGGTGTGTGAAGCAGGTTTTCTGGCATGGCAAGTAGGCAATCGAAGCAACAACAAATTTTTTTAAATGAACCTACTACCCTGTATTAGTGCCAGGAGGTTGGCATCACACCAGAAAGGTCTCGGGTTCGAATTCTGCTTCGGACATGGATGTAATCTCTCTCTGTTCTTCTTACGTTGTTGAGGTGACGTTGATCCACCATAATAGGGCTCGGGAAAAAAAAGTGATCAACAATACAGCTCGTTAAGTGCCACGAGCCCATATGTTGGCAAAAGTGGTGGACATAGAAAAAAAAAAAATTTTAAGAGTAAAATATTGAGGAAACCTAGTTTTTTTTAAAAAAAATGTAACGAACTAAGATGAATGATAAATTAAACTTAGTTCTCTTTTTATTTAATTTAGGCATGTTTTTTTTCGAAGTAAAATTATTTTTAACTGAATATTGTGCCGAAATTATTTTGCAAAAACGCTAAAAAAATAATGCCTGATTGCGAAAATGTTAATTTTCGTACTTTTTCTGAAGAAAAGGTCAAATAAACTGAGTTGGCTTTTAAAAAAAGTTCCTTTTTATTACAAAAACATACATTTTTCTTTTACATGCAGATTAAACTAACGAATTTGAGAACGAACTTTTACAGTATTTTTACCCTCTTTCTCTGAACTTGATGCTCTCTGAACTAGATGTTGAACTTGATGTAAACACAATAAATTAAAAAGAAAATTGAAATGTATTAGAAACTTACTATGTCTGATCGCATTTCCTCTTTAGTGGCATGTCGTTCTTTTCGATATTCAACTTCATACTTTTGCTCTCTTGAAAAAAAATATGTAAATATATATATTCAAAAAGTAAAGTCCTGATTATCGTTTTTCCAAATTTAATGATCTAAACTTATACTTATATTTTACACTCCATACTTTTCTGAATCATATTGCTTCAAACAATAAAATATGCAAAAAGTATACAGAAAAAGTACACACATGCTGTTATACCATTTAATTCTGCAAAAATGTTTTTTTCGACAACAATTTTTATCAAAAAATTATAAATTAAAAAATGTAAAATAAAGAATACTTACGATTAAAAAATATTGCAATATAATACTTTCATATTGTTTCCTTTTTAAAATTTTTTTTAGGTCTAAAGTTCTTAATCAGACGTAGAAAACCACCCTGTAATGAAATGTTCTTCGTTTGAAAATTTTATTCTCAAATAAAAAATACATGGATTATCCCTTCTTTTCTTTTAGATAATAAACCACTCAACAAATTTTTATAATTGTGAGATTTCGATATGAATTCAATATGTAATTTAAAAACAGATTGGGGGAATTTTAGGTGAAATTATTCACTCAAAATTAAAAAATAATTACCTAAAAAACGATAAAATTTTATATATAATAAACTCAAATGATACGATTTCAAGTAATTATTTTGTTTTCCGGATTCTTTATTGTATACCATACTTTATTGTTGTTTTCCGAATTATATAGACACAGAAATATACACTATTCTATAAAGAGGAATATTCTATAACTGTTACAGTTTTGGGTCTTCTGAAATCTTATTCATTGGAATGAAGTACGCAATGTTGAATTCCCTTTAATTTGTAATGAATTGAAGACAAAAAGAAAGAAAATGGGTTACAAGTTTGTTGAGAGTAGAAAGGTAAAAATTATTGAGAAATAGTTCTTTTAATGTTGGGCGTGTTCTGTTGCAGAAAGATTTATTAATGTTCTGCGTCCTATTTCCAAGTTCTTCTGCCTTTTCCTTAGAGAAATTTTGCTTCTTATATGCTGCTAAAAAATGGCGTTCTACTCTGCCAATAATTCTGATAGAACTAAATTAAATTTTAATAAATAACAGCCTGAAAATATCCCCCTCGCTGGGTATAACCCCACAAATTTAATTTTGTATTATGAAAGAAGAATTATTAAAATTGACATCGGCATTGTGTGGGATCATACCTCATAAAAATAAGTTTTCTTTCGCATGTTTTTTCCCAATGCTATCACATTTTGGTGCATGAAGTGATTATTGTAAGTTATAATCATATTTCTTGAAATAAAATTTGTGTGTCCACGATTACTTATAATTATTGTAAACAGTAGGTTAAGAGCCAGATAGTGAAATGATCTTGCTCTAAATATTTTTTGAACGTTTTATAAGAATTCCATTCATTTTTCAAATTTCAACTTTAGTTTGCCTCAACATATAAGCGTGTTTTCCCCAAAACTCAAAAGTTTGAGGGTATGTAACCAGTTATACTAATGTAGTTGCAAAGTATTCTATTGATATAATTGGTAATTATTAAGACTGACTATTCGGTTTTGATGAAATTCAAGAATGTTCTTTTGTTTAATTTAATAACTTAAAGCTACCGGAGAAGGAAACAAATGTCAATAAATAGTATCATGTATAATATAGCTTTATTAACTGTGTCGCTATATGTCGTTCAGTTTTTTTTGGGATGATTTCTTGATGTCGTTGAGTGCTGATTTATTGATTCCTTTTCTTTTTTATCAACCCAGTACGAAGAATGGATATACAGCTAGCATATTTATGTTACTGTGAACGAAATTTTTGGTTGTTGAATTCCACCGTTGTATGTTTGAAATAGGTGAATGTTGACATAGTAGCGTTAGTAAATGTGGAAAATATATACCAGGTCTAGTTAAGTGCGACTACTCGGTATACATTTGCCCGGTATGCCCTACATCAAGGTTTTTTTTACAGCTCAGTCCCACTGCCCGGTATACATTTGCCCGGTACTCCGAACACTGATGTTTATCTTATCTGTCCTCAGCAGATATTGAAATATCGAATAAATATAACAATATCAACGAATAAATTAATAACAAATCGGACATTCACCAAAGCGACTATGTGATTATTGACATTCACCGGAGAAAGTCGACATTATCTTGATTTTGGTCATTCACGGGAACATTTATAAATAAAAGACATGTTTAACAAGCAAAATAGTGCACTTCGAAGCAAGCATAAACAATAAAAAAACACATACATACAGGCTGGTTGGCACTTTTCGGTGCAGTTTTTGATGATATCATCTGTTGCTGTTATTTCCCCTACAAAGGTTGTTTTCTTAATGTAATATTTATCTACTTTGATTTCAATTAAAATTTTAAAGTGGCATTTATACAGAGTATCCAATATGTATAGAAAGTATGAAATTACGAAAAAACTCAAATAATGAAAACACGCTCAAATCGAAAAGCATGAAAAAGACGCTTAAAATATTCAAACAATATGTTTATTCGTGCAAATCTCACCTCTAAGCCCAGCTCTTCGTAGATGGGATGGTAAGAACCCTTTTTTATTGACTAACTACAATTTTTATTATTAAAAAGGACCACAATTTAACTTTTAGGTTTTTTAATTTTAAATCACTGGTAGTATTTTCTTACTATCTTGGTATGCCTGTTAAGGCAGAGGGGTGCAATTGTTCTTTTTTTTCCAATTGCGCCATCTATGGACAAAAATTTGATTTCTGCAGCACCCATACGTCACACCCGTTTATAGGGCAGACCCGTTCTTACATCCATTCTTTCATCCACATATCGTAATTTTGACCTGAATCCGAGAACGATCAATCTCCAATTCAGTACCCCCAGAGGTTTTGATTTGTCATGGGAACATGGAGGACTTTGCAACTCGAGAGATTTAACGTGCATCAGTCACCATTTACTACGGGAGTCTTCGGCCGGCGGGGTTCGAACCCACGACATGGAACTCTTGGACATGGGCTAAGCACCCTACCGACTAGGCTACCGGTCTACTGGTAGTATTATCACAAAATGAAGACTGGGTCAAAATTACTAAAAAGAAAATAAAAAAAAATCGGAAAATGGCTGCAGATTGCAAAACTTATAATAGACATCCGTAAAATAATGTCCAAAATTTCTAGACTAATCTATGAAATGACACGAAACTTGAACTCTTAAAGCTGGCACCTCTTCCAGAAGGCACTTTAGATTTTAGGATATGAGAGGTCAAGTTTTGAATCATTGAATGAAAGTATTCCACGAATTTACTTAAATAAAATTTATTCTAAATTTTGATTTTTGTAAATATCTTATAACATCTGTTTTTAAGTTTTTGACTATATAAAATGCGACAATTCCCATATTTTTTCGGATACTCTGTATACTTCAAGAGATGTACCTACCTAGGCAAATTTCTTCCATGTGAGAATAAATAATCTGTGCATCAGCACACATGTTCAGACTTGTAACAGTCGTCAACTTACAATGCTCAATGCATTCCTTAAAATAAATATAATAGTAAACATATAATATATATATATATATATATAACTATGACTAAACAAATACACACAGGATGTTCCGTAAAGATTGGCGCGCAGCACCTGTATACGGAATCTGCTTAATCAATAATATTTTTCACACTTTTCGAGATTTTGAACAATTTAAAGTTCAAGCGCTATGAAAAAATGTAAATTTAATGGTGTCTAACACTCTTTTGGGACTAAAATCAAAATTTAACTAATATAAAAATGCCTCCTTTAAAAATTTGAACATACTAAATTTAATTTAAAACTAAAAATTACATTACCTCATATTAAAAAATCGAAAACCGTCGTTGTTTTGGGTGTTCAACTTTACGTAATATTTCGAAATGCTGCACAAAATTATTGAAGGTCAAAATAGCGATTGAATTTAAAAAAAATGTAGAGGAAGTACGTCAAAACAGAGAAGAAATTAGCATTCGATATTTAGTTCGAGAATTCTTACCTGTTAGAAATTTAGAAAAAAAAATACTATGTGCATCGATCTGCAGCCTGCTGAAATCCAAATATGTAGTAGGAAATCTACATGCTGGAAGAGCTATTTTTATTTGAGGACTTAATGCACATTTTTTTCGAAATTGTAATGATTTCAAAAATTATTGCACTTGCACGTGCTTTTTTCGTGATTTTTGTTTTGTTTTTGTGCTTTAAATGCAAACTATTTATTCACTGTTTTAAAAAAAATATCTTTCTCTATCGAGAACTTTATTTATAAGTTCTGTGTTTGAATCCGGGTAATCGTTTATTTCATGATATATTAATAAACTGCTCTTTAAAACTAAAGTAATTATTCATTTTTAAAAAGAAAATGTTCCTTGATTTTGTGAAAAATACTGACTGTTAAGGGACAAATGATGAAAAAGAAACTATTATTGCGGCCGTTGAGATAAGCGAGTATGACACAAAATTTCTTTAGTTTTTCAAAAGATTAAAAAAAAAAAAACTCAAATAATTTTTGATTTTATGCTAGATTTTTATTAATATTTTCTGTAGAGTTCCTAGAACTGTTGTTTTTTTAATATTATATGAATAATAAGCATTTGATTATATTGTCAAAGCATTGATTTAAAGTCGCGCATTAGGGGAATTAAAATTTTACATTAAAAACTAGTTTATTATAATTACCAAGTTAAAAACTGCACTTTTTATTAAATAATATAAAATAAAAAGAACTTCCCCTTTGTATACTGTAAAGAATGTTATATTTAAACTTCTGCAAAATTTGAAATTCTGCACATTATATGAAATAAGGTTTCTTAGCGAGTAATATGTCGCTTGTAGAACTCTTGTAAATTTTTAATTCTTTTTTTCAAAAGCTCTGATGTCACACGAAATGATGCTTTTTTGCGAATGATATGCTATGAGTTGCAGAATGATGATATGCTTGGAATGCTATGAATGATATGCTTGGGAGTTTGCAGCTGTTACTCATGACTGTTAGGTCAAGTTTAGCCTATCTTTAGCCAACGCCTTTGTTTTTTCTGATGATCGTGCAAAACATCAATTTGGAGAAAATTAAAAGAATTTGTGGTTTAATTTTTTAATATTTAAAAGCTTACTACAATGCTGGCTTTAGGCATTAAATAATTTCGAAAAATGAAAATAAGGCATTGATTTTAATGGTTTTCATCTAAAGGCTTGGTTTCTTAGGACAGGACGCCGTCAGCTGGAAATCAGCGCTAACCTCTGATTGGTCCATTTGTGAGTTTGATAGTATACGTCATCGAACGCTCATCTTGAACTACAATTGCCGTCCAACTCAACTGCAGTTGGATTACAACGTGACGTTAACCACAGAAGCAATGGCGGACAACATCCAACAGCACATTGAAATCAGCCAAGATTTTGATTTTGACATTAAACATAGCTTCTTCATTAAACATAGCACTCTTCATTTAGCTCAGCTATAATGTGTTTTTTCTTGGACAAAGTCATTATTTGTTCTCTAAAACACTGGTCGACAATAACAAAATCAATACAAATTCAAAATAAATATTTGTTTACTTTATTAACGCATGCGCAATGAGAGATAATGTCTGCGTTGGACCGACTGCTTGCGCTGAGCTAACAAAAAAGTATTTTTTTGGCGTCAACTCTACGTCAACTTTCCGCTGACGCCCAGATAAGGCGCTAGTTCTAAGAAACCAGGCCTTGAGCTAACAAACCAGTATTTTGTTGGCGTCAGCGGGACGTTGACGTCCCGCTGACGCCCAGATAAGGCGCTTGTCCTAAGAAACCAGACCTTAAGAGGGAAAATATCGCCAAATTGGCGATTTTTTAAAAGAAAAGAGCAACATTTAGAATAAGAGTAACATTTTTTAAAGGAAAAGAGTAACATTTGTTGGTTTGCTCCGTGTGATTTTTTCCGACAAGGTGGTATATATAGTTTAGAATTATAGCTTTGCTTCAAGTCGAAGGCACATAAACTGTAGTTTTTTATTTTCCTTATCGAAAGAGTTTCGAAAAACCGGGTTATTAGTTACTCATGACTGTTACGTGAATATTTACCCATCTCTAACCAGCGTCATTTATGTTAATTATGAAAACGGCGCTGATTGTTAATTGGGGAAAAAAAAAGCTTTCGTGATCTAATTTTCAAAAATTAAGACTAATTCATGGAATTTAATTATTTTTTTCTAGGTGAAAATATCTCGCCAATTTAGTTATTTTCAAAATATTTTAATAGTTTTTAGAGCAATAATATTATTTATCCGTTCTAAAGCCTTAATACTTCTTTACGGCAAAATGATATATATAGTTTAAAGGCACTTAAAATTAAAGTACTTAACTGTACCTTAAACTCGACTTTAAGGTACTTAAACTGTGGATTTTACATTTTGCTTGGAGAAAACTCCCTTAAGTTGTACATTGGGATATTATTGTCTTACCTGTTGAGTTAAAGGTCCAAATCCTTGGTTTTCTTTCCACGATTTAATATAGTCTGTGCAATTTGTATTGTAGGGTGCTGTTAGTCTTATATTTTCACTCTGAAAGCATCAGAAAATATCTTGAAGAATCAATTTTGTACTAAAGTCGTTAGATAGGATTTGATAAAATTTTTTAATGAGATTTACTTTTGCTAAAAAGTGATCGGAAAAGAAAACAATTTAATCGTGAAATATTAAAATAAATAAAAATCAAATTAAAGTGATAAAAATAAATTTTCTATTATTGTAACTATGATTTTTCTGTACAATTTGAACTACAAGAAAATTCTAAGTGTAAAGTCTTGAAAAATGGAGAGTAAAACTTTTTACCCCATTTCTGGAAAATTACCCATGCACGAATGTTTTATTATGAGAGAATTTTTTTTATATATAGTGAATTAGTTCCCTTATGCTACATTCATCTATTTTTGTTCAAGGTGTTCCATTGAGCAGTAGTGGCCAAAGGGATAGAGTGCTTGCCTCCCAATGTGGCGTCACGGGTTCGAATACCAACAATGGCTGGGTGAAACGAAATCCACCATCGTTGGGCTTCATTTATTTATGAAATATTTTCCAAGTTTTAAAAAAAAAAATTAGGTCATTAGATATTCTTAAAATAATTATTTTCATTAATTAATTAATAAACTTCAATAGCAATTATGAATATAGTAAGGGTTCCGCTAAAAAGAGATCAATTACTATGAGTTCCACGCCGACCGGCCTGAGTAGGGATTAGGCCCTTGCATCAGAAAGGTTCTGGGGTGAGTGGATGTTCTTTCCTTCTCTGTACTATCTGTCCTACTGTGGGAGCAACGTTGGCCCACTTAAACCTGAAAGAGTGGCCAACAAATCTACCCTTCAGATGTCTGTATGACCTACGTCATTTTCTAGGTGGGCATTAAAAAAAAATCTTTGAGTTCCACTACCGAAAAAAATTGAGAACTTTTGAGTTGAACTGTCATTGCAGCTCTTCATAATCGTTAACTATCTATTTCATTGTGATATAAATTAACTATTTTCGAAAAACTATTGCTAAATGTTTCGTTAGGGAGGCATTTTACATTTATCTATTTGTCTAGTCTAGTTGGTAGGGTGTTTGGCCCTTGTCCACGAGGACGGAATTCGATTCTTGTCGGTCGAAGACTAGGGACTAATGCAAGCTAATTCTGTTGGGTCACGAAGTCCTCTCTATTCCTATAACAAATCTCATCTCTGGGAATACTGAATTGGAGATTGGTCGATCCCTGTTTCAGGTCAAAATTACGATCTGTGAATGAATTAATGGATATATGAATAGGTCAACAAACAAGATGCCCTATAAGCAAGATGTGTCGTATGTGTGGCTGAAGTTATATTCTTGGCCATAGATGGCGCGACTGAAAAACAAGAAACGTACTGTCTGTCTTAAATTCGTTTGGTTTCACCAAGCAGTCTTGCTGGTTTGGCAAGCAGCATTAGAAACAACAACAACGATATTTATTGATTTTGTTGGGTGGTAATGTTTAAAATAAAATAGGATGTAAAAAAGTTTTTCTGAAATAATTTTGCAGTATCTTACTTTATGGAAAAATCGAATGGAATGAAAAGGTACTGAAAAACAACTTTTTTTCATATATTAGAAAAAGCAGTGGATATAATTACCATTGAGACAATACCAGTATAGTGTGCACCACCTGCCAGTGCATGACCCTCAAAAAAGGGATTAAGTAACTGCATACGGTTATGTACCATCACGTACATAACGACTGGATCAAAGTCGAAAAAGAATTTCTCCGGATGTAGATTAATATATACATTTATTTCTATTAGAAAAAGATTTTAAATTAGTGTCTATTGCAATATGAGGTTATTGTTTCAGATTACATATTTTTGTAAAAAAAAAGAAAACAGATTAAATAATTAAAAATGAGTAAAGCACTTAACAATAATTTTAAGCAATTAAAACTTGAATTGCAGTGGGAAACAAATTTTTATTGCATTTATACAAATAATTGATCGTGTGGAATTCGGGAGTGTGGTTTTAGAATCTGAAATTAGTTTTGTTTTTAAAGCTATAGAATTTTTCAAAAATGAAATTTTTTTTCGAAATGTTCAAGTTTAACATCGTTATATTTAACAAGGGTTCAGGTAAATGTTGCAACAAACTTCTAGGTAAGATAAGACACATCACCAGGGTTTAAAATGCATAGGAAGCAATACCTGGAAATGTCGTCGTATTAGCTAGGGTTGCTTCTAGCAAATAACTTGTTCAGATGCATGCGAAGAAACAGTTAAAAATAGGGAAGTACCCTTAGCGGCGTATGACAACATTTCCGAACACGGGACCTGTGCAATTTTAATCCTGGTGATGTGGATTAACTTCCCTAGAAGTTTATTGCAACATTTATACTGACCCTATATTTATATAACATTTTCAAGCTTGTATATTTCGACAAAAGATAGAGTAAAAATGTGATTAAAAAAATAGCTTGGTGAGCGAAACCGATTGCGGATTTGAAATCAGCTATGTTAAAAGATCCGTTACAAAATCTCATGCAATAAAAAATGAACAATATTGTTTACTTTAACGCTTTAGATTTATAAAAGAGATAATTTTATGTTTCCGTAAGACTTAAGTACAGATTGCTTTATATTTTTGGCAAAAAAAAGAAAGATAAAAATCCCTGCAGGATATGACTTTGGTGCTATTAAGTATTGAAGTTCAAATTACACTAAAGGTTTTGCAAAAAAAAAAA
>NC_092210.1:10274520-10277657 GCF_043381705.1 Parasteatoda tepidariorum
AAATCATTTACAGCACTAAATCCACATTCAGCTAAATATGAAGATGGAATCGGTAACAATAGTTTTCTTGCACATTTGATTGAATTTGGGTATTTGTTTTCTGTTTCCTCACGAAGCCATGACATCACTCCTTTCACATTAAATAAAGTTTTAACTGACTCATCATTTTGCATTACTGCAAGTTCTTCTTGATATATTTGATATATCAGACAAATCCACTAATATAGACTGCAACATCCATGTTGGAAAATAAATTTGTTTTAAATCAGCCGATAGAATTTTCAGATGATAAACAATAACAAGTAAAGCGGTATCATTTACTTCACATTTTTGGAGCCAATGAAACTGTTCAAAGTTTTTGTTGCTGACATAACTCAATAAGGGTAATGAAGCCAAATATCTTCTCTTTTGCATCAACAAGAGTTTTATTTGTTCATTGAAGTTTCTTATTTAAAATATTCAGTTTTTCAAAGATATTGGCTTAAAAACTCACAAATACAATACCATCGACTGTAAACAGATACTTCATTTCAGGTTTGTCGCTTAAAAAATCTCTAAGTCACATAATATTTATTGACCGCAATTATTTAAGAATTTGCCATTTTTCTTTCGATTTTCTCACCGAAATCTTGCATTGCATTTAAATGGCCCAGAGCAAGGGGTAAACCATACCTGCCAACTTTTACGCATTTGGCGTAAAATTTTATTTCTGTGTTTAAAGTGGTAGTAAAATGTATGCTTTCTATATATTCCTTGCATTTATAAACTTAATTTATGAAATTTTTAATTCACCTCCATTTTTAAAAAAATAAGTCATATACATTAATATGTAATACTGTTATAGTAATCAGCATAAGCTTGTTCATAATACAGCAAATGTTTCTTCCTAAAATTGTAATTTACATTCCATTTTACTACCACTGGGGAATATCATCCTTGAAAGGATTAAAAGTTGGCAGGTATGGGTAAACTCATGTCGAGTCCATTTTTGAATTGCCCCCCTTTACAATCAAATTGCCCCCCGGTGGGGGTGGACCCCACGTTGGGAAACACTGCCTTAGAGCATAGAATAAAAACCATTTATTCGGTAAAATTTACTTTTCAGTTCTACATTTTAGTTCTAAATTTGTACTAATACGAACCATACTTTTGGCAGCACTGAATTTCCGGTAAACCGTTAACAAATGACGAAAAAAATTAAAGTGAATCGATAAAATATCGTATGTTTTGGTTTTTAGGTTCTTTATTTCCAAAACTATGTTGTTTTTTTTTGGCTTTTGTTTCCTTTTATAAAAATTTGAAATGTCATTACCTTACATATATATATATATATATATATATGTTTAAAAAGCACTTTATATATCACTTTATTTAATGATATGAGAGTAAAAAAAGTTTGAATTGTTTGCAGGGCCCGCGCTAAACATGAGCCATTTTGCAATCGTTAATGCGGTTGTAAATTTGGCGAAAACAATTGGCGGGAGCATCACCGAATGATTTTTTTCTAACGATATAGTATATTCCCCTCGATCCTCAAAGTAAAAAAAAGGTCAGAGGGAGTTTTTATGAAAAATTTCAGTATTTTTTTTATTTAATTACCGTAATTTCCGTTCGAATCACGTGGCAAATGTTTTCCTTTAGTTTGTGTCAATCAAACTGATTATGTGGTAGCAAGATGCAGAGATTATCACCCAAATATTTTTTCAGAAAATATGTTTTCTCGTAACAATAACATATACAATAACGTGCAATAACATAATGTCGCTTAAGGCTTATCCATATATTACTGATCTACTCTTATCATAAATTTACATATCTTACTGCTATTTCTTCCCTTCAACTGCGATAGAACAACATTTGATTTGTATCTTAATTTACAATACTATCATAGTTTTACAATACTTTTGAAAAAATGAATAGAAAGAAAATGTATGTATGAAATAATAAAATAGGCAAAAAAAGTTAAATCCTAAATTTTAGTATTGGTCCTCTAGAAAGACTCTTTGAATCTTTTTTTTTTGTTTACCTGCATGGCTTATGACCTTGACTTCCATACAAAGTTTCACATTGGATGTCGTAGTTAGGCCAGAATTCTATAGCTTCCTCCCAAGATCTAGCGTCAACCACTTCATATATTGCTTGTGCAGTGGGAATCTATAACTCATTCAATTAACAAAGTTGAGTGAAGTAAAACAACGTCATTAAAATTGTTCCTCGTTCGTAATTTGTATTTTATTGATTCGTTGATTTCACAATTAGTAATATAAAATAATTTTTTAAAATGCTCCTCCCAAGATCTAGAGTCAATCACTTCATACAATGCTTCTGCAGTAGGAATCTATAACTCATTCAATTAACAAAGTTGAGTGCAGTCCATTAAAATTGTTCCTCGTTCATAATTTGTACTTTATTGATTCTTCGATTTCACTATTAGTAATATGAACTAATTTTTTAAAATGCATCTTCTGTCTGAATCTATATTTCATAAGTTCGTTAATTTAAATATTATTACAATAAAATAATTTCATTCTATGTTGAAATCTATGATTATTTAGTTTCAAAATTTGCAAAATAAAATAATTTTATTCAATACTTCCTTTGTCGGAATCTAAATTCACCAATTGTTTGGCTTAAAAATCAGTACAATAAAAACACTTCATTTAATTCTTACCTTTTCAAAATACACAGGGTGTTTATAAAATCCCGGACTCATTTTGATGTTTAATAACTCATAAAATAATAAAGATAGATTAAAATCAATAACATAAATGATTAGATAGACTCAAAAAGCTTCGTGACCCTTGTCAATGAACTTCCACGTGAGCCCCTTTCGTCGCACGGAGAATATCAAGTCGATAGTCAATTTCACGCCAAGTAGCGGCAATCATATCGGCATCCACAGAGGCTATTGCTGTTGTAATTCTGGCATTTAGGTCATCAATGTTTGACTCGATCCTCCTGCAAACATTGTCCTTTATAAATCCCTAAAGAAAAAAGTCCAGCTGCGTTATATCAGGTGATCTGGGTGGCCAAGGAATTGAACCTCCTCGCCCAATCCATCTTCCTGGAAAATGGTCATTCAAAGAACTACGAACGATGATACCCCAATGAGGTGGTGCACCATCTTGTTGCAAAAA
>NC_092210.1:10278099-10305012 GCF_043381705.1 Parasteatoda tepidariorum
GTATATATATATATATATATATATGTGTGTGTGTGTGTGTGTGTGTGTGTGTAATATTTTTACAGAGTATTAGTAATTATTTTTACAGAGTGGGCAACAGTTGATAGAAAATCAGCGTTGTTATTTTTGCTAAAAAAATAAAATACCAAAACGGAAAGGTGAAAGATTTAATCTAACTTCGGTGGGACAAGTGTCTAGTTGAGAATGTAAAATATTTTTTGATGGTTCAGACGGTTACTGGAAAATAAGTTTCTTAAAGCGAAAAAAAAAATACTTACTCCCATTTCTTCTTTTGTGTAATTACGGTAATCCACTTCGCCATATAGTCTTGTGTTGAAACAGAACAGAGGATGTTCATCGCAGAAACTTTTTGTATCATTATGAAATGTACATAAATGGCTCCTTTTCTTACAATAAAGAATACGATCATATCTAAAAGATAAGAATAGAATGCTACTTAGACTTCCATTGTATTATGCATTTTAGATACATGTTTTTTACTCTTTTAAAGTCTTTCAAAAACACCTAATAGCACAATTGATCACATATGCTGGCTAACTTATAAGAGGCGTTGAATAGTTGACCAAAATGTTGAGTTTGTGTTCAATTCCTTACCCCTGTAATTTTGAACACAACCTAGAAGACAAGGGAATTTGTGGATTAAGCATTTGGGCAAACTAGCATTCGTGGAAAAATTTTGGTGAAAATAACGCGCATTTGCGTTAAATGGAAATGAAAACCACGAAAAACTCTTGCGGTATTAGTAGTACTAGTCAGTATAGTATTAGTTTAGTATAGAGATTCTATTGCTTATTATAGAGATTTAAAAGCTTTAAAATCATTATAAGAAGCCCGTGGTTTAATGTTCCTATCTAAAATACGAATTCGGTGACGTCATCACCATAAATTAATGTTTATTTTACTTGTGATAGCTTAACATAGGACACTGAAGATAAATAATTAATAAAAACGTGTTATTGAACTAATTTTTGATTGATTAGAGCTGCAAGATATACTCACAGTACAAAATACCCTTTTTTATCACCATCGTTGAACAGAGGACCCGAATTTGAGTTTACGACTACCCGTGTTCTTGTAATTTTGAAATTGTGAGCGTGATCCAGAAGACAAGGGAACTCCTGGATCATGTATTAGGAGAAACTCTTCTTTGTGGATCAGTTTTTTTAATGCAACTAACCCGCATTTGCGTTACATGGAGAGGAAAACCAGGAAAGCCTCCCTTGATTAGCATGATGGCAAAGGGAACGAATACCAGTGAGGGTACTGCACGTCAGCACTTTTGTCGATGCAAGCTGGTCGAGGAATTCATTACGACCAGCCACATCTGGGATTCGAACCTGGGACACTCTTCCCCATAAGCCATAACGGCTCAGCATAAAATATTTTATTTTATTTTATGACCATTGTTGAATAGCAGACTCAATTTCGGGATTACGACTACTAATGTTCAACTCTATAGCCTTGTAATTTTGAACTCAGTTCAGAAGACAAGGGAACTCATGGATCTAGTATTGGAAAAAAAATCTGCGTTGAGGGAGGACTTTTTCATAGAACTAACCCGCCTTTGCGTTACATGGAGAGGAAAACCACGAAAACCACCCAAGATTAGCCTGACGTCAAGGAGACTCTAACCCATGATCCGTCCACCACTGAGGATATTTTAGCATCAGCACTATGGTCGGTGCGAGGCGGGTGCGAAGTTACAATCGCTGTATCAAACCTGGCTCACCTCATTGGGAGGAGAGTTCTCTATCCCCTGCACCATGGCTCAGTATGAAATATTTATCAAATTCTATTGAAAACTTAAGGGAACGGTGGTCGGTGAGAGTTTAAAAGTAGACGATAGTTGGTTTCGCCGCGCCGTGTCTTGGAACGTATTTACACCAAATTTGGTAAACTCGAAAAGATGTGAAGTGTGCCTAATAGTTACGCGATAGTTATGCCTAACTATGCGATTCAAATCCGATTTAATTGTAAGCAGTCAGCGTCGAACCTGATTATCTTCTGAATCGACAAATGTCCCGATTTACCTATGATGACGTCACTTGTTGGTATCCAATTGCGGATTTGTATGGGGTACATACATATAAACATTTTGATTTATTTATATAGATTAAGTCATCGAACTATTAACTGTGAGTCTTAGTACGTGAAAATCCCATAATTAGATCCAAAGTTAGTTATTATATGATAATTTGCACCACTAGTATTATGATAATTTTGCACTTGCCTGTTATTGCTGCAGAAGGTAATAGCAGGTAGAGTTACTTCAAAAGGACTACTTTCTTCTACATTAGCAGTTGTGGGATACTTGAAAAAATATGACATGAAATCCCACGCTTGATATAAAAATCCCACAAAGATTACAGTATTCCATGCAATTCTCTTCCATTTTTTAGAAGTATAATTTTCGTGAAAACGGAATAGGAGACTCATTTTAAATATCTTTTTCACTGAATTTTTGAAAGCGTTTTCTTTATCAGGCCTGCAATTCTCTTCTAACCTCTTCATCTTCAGGTCCTGCAAAAAAAATTGTACTATCAATTGTTATGCTTGCAATCGATATTAAGATTAATAGTGACCGACCTACTCTGGAAGGAGTTTTCGGATGAGGGTTCGACCCCTTGCCACGTGAGAACCAAATAGTACAAAATTACAGTAAAGTAAAATTAAAACTAATAAAGATTGATACACATTAGAAAATATCGCAATATCGATGACGAGTCTTTTTGACCATGTAGGAAAGTAAAAAATACGAAGGAGATAAATGAACGTAAAATGTGCCCGTGCAAGTACAGATAGTTCAGCATCCCCATTGAGATTTATAAAATTTAAAATCGCTCATAATAATTCCAAAAGGGATTTATAGTTAAAGCCAATATAAAATTTCGGAGTAAGACATCATAGTTTGCGGCTATCACAAAAGAGATCATCAATGACCGAAAGCTCTCTATGGAAGGAGAAGGCCCCCGGAACAGCAACCAGTCCAAATGTCTGGCTTTAAATAAAAGATCAAAGGGATCTTGAAGAGAACTAGAATTCTTAAAAGCAAGTAAAAAAAACGCTCAAAACATCTGAAAGAGTAAAATTAACCAAAAAAAGTGCCAAAAATACAGTTAACAAACGTATAAAGAGTAAGGTCAGATAATGCGAGTTTAAGAAAATGGACACAGTTCGAAATGCGAGTTCAAGAAAATGGATATAGCATTCGATTCCGTTTTTCAAACATATCTTATGAAAATTTTTCTAGTTTTTGAAGAACAAACTATAGGAATTCAAATAAATTCGAAGTTTAATATGGTCCATTCGCCTAAATCAATTAGTATTTTTTTTTATAAAATTAGTTTTTTAATTGAAAAATATTAAACATTCACTGTTCTCTCTCCAAGGTTGTCAGGATTCCTATAAGTTTATAACTGTAGTATTAAAAATTGTCGTTGTTCGAATTTCGGTTCTTAAAAACCACATAATATTTACTGTTCTGAATAATATAATAAATATAGTAATAGTAAAATCAAAAAATAAATTTTCTTCATAAACATTTTCTATCGTTTGGTTTATATTTTCAAACTGTCCTTACTTAAAAAACAGCCCAAGTATGTTAGATACAGCTAAATTTTTCTGCCAAATTGTGGTCACAGGCAAATTTTGATCTTTGAAGATAGTGCTGCAAATCCACTTTGTAAATTCCGATACCGGTGTGGTCACTATTAAAAATGCTACTATGATGACCACTAGCTGGCAACAAAATATGCAAATTTAGCCCTATTTAGCCATACAAATTTGTTGAGGTCACAACTGTAGTTTAGTATTGGGGATGCAAAAATATTTATAGGAAAATATTACCTTTATGACTTACACCAATTTTATGCTGATGAAAACTAAACCAATATGAAAATTAATGTGGGAAAACTGGATCCTGCCATGTGATTTTCTGGCCAATTAAAATGCACCGACAACAGTAAAAAACTACGACATGATCCTTAGATTTTTATGTATAGTAAGAAATTACAGTAAAAAAAAATACCTGAATTGGTAAAATGGATTGATCAGTCGTTATGTCCGGTTGGTCAATATTGATTACGCAATCACTTCGCTTCTTGTTTTCGATATCACTTATACTGGACATCGAAATAGTCTTGAATGAGGGAGTAGAACTTCCAGTCACTGTATGCGGATGATTGAGTTCCATATTTATTCCTACTTTAATTTCTTCGATCGTTCGAGGCTTCCAAGACCTTTTCATAATTAAAAACATACTTTTCATGATGATACGTAATTATAATGCTTTTATTTTGACCTACCAACATTAATATACATTTTCAAATGCAAAAGAAATAATATGAAACCACAGTAAGCATCCGTTATAACGACAATTAATTATATTAGACATAATTGTCATTATAATTAGCTTGCCTTTATAAGCAAATACACAAACTTTGGTAATAACACTACTGAAAAATTTTAAGTAGAGAAATTTACCTCTTTTTCGTTTATTTTGGGTAATTATTTCAATTTAAAATACATACTTATAGTTCATTGCTTTTGTCTAAAGTCTGTAGACTGAATAACGTAGTTCTGTACTTTACAAAATGCACAAGGTCAAAAGATCTTCAATATTAATGTTTGAACAACAATTTGTAATTTGTTTTTGCAATTCTTCTCTTGATGTCATTGATAACAACGAATGTTGCTATAACAGTGAATGTTGAATAGTACGTTGTCATGATTCGATATAGCGAATCATGATGGATAAATGGCCAATGAAAAGATAACTCTTTTGAAGTGGATGATAAGATTTATAAAAATAGCTGAACTAATTTTCTTTTGTAAGGCTGAAGATGACTTAACCGGTGGTGGCACGCACATTGCCTGATAAAAATAAGGTATTAAAATAGTTACAAAAAAACAGTACATGTTTTTCGATTTTTTGCATTGATATTAGAAATATATTAACCTTTTTCGTACAACGTTGCTCACTTAGAGAGCAGAAAAACGTATTTCCCTAAAAATGTTTGTCGTAATAACGGAATTTAGACTCGTTATAAAAGTAAAATTTTTGTATCTCAAAAATTAATTATTTAAACGCTGACTTGGAAATTTGCAGTCATAGCGGATTTTGCGTAGTATGCCATGCTTCTTAGATCGAGCATTTATCATACGTTTTGAATGTAGAGTATTGCTAATCAAGTCTAGAATTAAAAAATTAAATAAATATCATTTTATGATTGTAATTAATTAAGTCATTTGAACTAAAATTAATACTTCTTACCATGAAATACGATAGAACTTTCCATGGAATTGATACTTCTTGCAATGGAACGTGATAGAACTTTCCATGGAATTGATATTTCTTAGTATGGAACATGATAGAACTTACTATGGATTTGATACTTCTTACAATGGAAAGGAATTTTTTCCATTCTCAAATCATTATCTTCTAATTTTAAAGATACTAATACTTTTAAAGATACTGCCGATTTAACAGTATTTTACAGCAGGTTTGGAACGAGATGTCACAGGATATTATAAAGGACTTGTATGTTTCAATGCCCGACCGTATTGCATCCTGCATTCGCGTTAGAGGTAGGCAACAGGATAGTAAAATCTCAATTCATTTACATTTTCTGCAATAAATGATTATTTTGCTTCTACTTTTTAATCGCCAATTCATATCAACGTTGTACTTACAAGAGTAAAATTTCGTTTTATTCTGACAATTCTTTCTAGGGGAGGTAATTTTTATGGTAATGAGTATATTATAATTGACAAATTTTCTTATTAAAAAAATGTTTTAATTGCAAAATAGTTCACCTTTTGGTGTCTTCTTAAGTTCCAGAGGGAGTCTTGAGGTTCTTAAGTCACCACCTCTCACTCAATCTATTATTTTAAATAGGCTTTATTTTAACGGAATGCGACGCGTGAAACACATTAACTCCTTCAAGTGGATCATTAAACTATTTTCTAATTAAAGTATGAATAAATAGATTTTTCGTAGCTCAAAGGAAAAATATAAAAGCATTGATTTTCTAAATATGTAGACATATTTCGATAAACCTTCACACCTCGAAATCAATATTTTTACAGGCGCTCATGCGTAAATTTTATCTTGTAACAACAGTATCTATCTTTTTGCCCCTGCTAATTAGAAATACTGCCAGTTTTAAAACGTCATACATATATTGAAGCAATTTGATAATCACGCTAGTCTGTTGTGCAAATGGTCTTCACCCGAAACAATTCAATAATCAATTTCCTTTTTAATTAAGAATGTTTGCCTCTAGTGTGGAATTGGATAATTAACAAACTTGAGAGCAAAAGACATCGAATTGTTTCTTCGTCATTAATATGATACTTAATAAATACATCATTTTGACGCTTTAGCAAAGCTGTAAATCTTTTAAAGAAAGAGTAAATACTTAAAACTTATTTTAATAACAATAAACAAACTAGTTTAGTTGAATCTTTCACTATGAATACGACATTTCAAATAGAAGGTCTTATTTTGAAAAAATTTTAAGGCNCATCGTACAAAACCGTACATAATAGCAAATCCCCTCCCCCCCCTTCGGGATGTACGTACTTTTTGAACGGCCCCTAAGGCAGACATGTTTCTTATCATATATCAGACACTTTCGTTTTAGAAATGTAATTTTACAGGTTGACGAAGGGTTCAAAATGGTTTTTATGGCAGTGAGTATATTGTGATTGACATTGTAACGTAACAGTGTGTGACAACTGAGCTAAAAGCATCAATTCCTCGAGAGGTAATGCTAAAATGATGTTGCTTGAGAGACACACACGAGAAGTGATGTTCTTTCTTGTGTAGTTGAGAAAGAGAGTTTTTTCTGAGAAGAGATATTTCTTTGGGTAATATTTTGTGATTTTTCGTGTGAATGTTTAAATAAATTGTTTGGTACAACTCACGTCTTATTTCTGGTTGTTGTGACACAACAACATATTTGCTTATTAAAAATGCTTTAATTGCAAAACGGAGGTTGATATTATTATCCTAACAATTGATCGTACTTACTTGATTAAAAAATTCATTCCCTTCAAAAATATATAAAATGGAAATAACAGTCTCGGCTTCTGTTGTTTTTTTATTTCACTCTCAGCGACAGTTGTTTTTCTAGCTTTGTCTCTCACTTTCTTTTTCTTCATCTTTTGTTGGTAACTTTATTTTATATATTTCAAATTACTATTGTTTTTTCTCAGTCTCGTCTGGCAAGCCTCCAGCTAGTCATGTCTAGTAAGAAAAGGTACCCATTGGGGGTTGTAAATTGATATGTAAGCGAGAAGAAATAAAAACGCTACTAAAATCTACAGAATTACATTTGCAGATTTTGCATAGTTACATAGTTAGGAAAATGGGTTGAAAACATCAATATTAGTTTGATCATGTTTCAAATATTCTTCTTTCTTTCCTTCGGCAATTAATCTGATTTCGGCGTTTTTAGCTTCACCTTCTATAGATCCGTTAAATTTAAGCGGCAATTTATTGTTTTATTTTCTCTCTCTTAAATATTAATTTTCGAATCTTTCAGTGTCCTTTTATTTCAATTTTTGAGGAAGATTATAAAAAACAAACAAACGAAGCGTGGTAATTGTAAAACATCGAAAGTCAAAATTTTCCCAAAGCCGTACGATAACAAATGATACTAAAACTCCTTTCATCTTGGAGTTCAAAGAGCGTTAAAAAAAAAAGAAACTTTTTACTTAATCTTCTGTCATAACGCAAAGTAAAACATAATTGTTTCTGGTTTCTAGCTGAAGAGGTGTACCGGGGGATAGCTTTGTTGGTAGGACGTTGGACTCGTGTTCATTAGAACGAAATTTCGAATCCGCCCGGCAGAAAAATCCTCTTTTGACTGGTGCACGCTATAATCTGTCAGGTTCATAAAGCCCTCCAAACAAATAACAAATCAATACATCTGGGGGTACTGAGTTGGAGATTGATCGTTCTTTGGTTTATTACAAAATAATGATTGTCGATGAGTGAAGTGTGGTTTGGTCCTAGATGGCCATAGATGGCGCCACTTAAAACATAAGAAAAGCACCTTCGACCTTAAAAATTCGCTTGATTCCCGTACAGGCTTGCTGGTATTGCTAGCTTGCTGGTATTGGCAGTGGCATAAGTAGCAACAACAGACACAGTAGGATTATTATCATCGAAATTATCGAGAACACCTCAAAGGATTAAACCTTATTTATCTTTTAGTGGTTAATACACTGGTGGAAAAAAAATCCCAACAGCAAGAAAAAATTATTGCAGAGTTATGAAATTTCAGCAATGCGTTTGTCCGAGTAACATATTTAATTGAATAAAGCTTCAAGATCACATGTTAATGCAATTAAGAGAAAAACCATTAACGTGAAATACCGGTACATTAATAACCGGTGTAACCACTAGAATTTTGAATGCAAACGGGAATGCATTGCGTCATAAAGATGTCGTATGTCTCTTTCTATAATGGAGATCCATACCTGTTTATCTAGCAGTTTGTGGATGACGTTGGATTTGTCATCCAATGACGTCCCATACGTGTTTGATTGGTGAAGGATCGGGTGTTCTAACAGAACAAGGCAACACGTCGTCATTGAGCATATTGGATTACAGACGCAGTATGAGTGTGAGCGTTATCCTGTTGGAAAGTATCCAAGTATTCCAGAGAAGGCTGCTCATGAACGGCAACAAAACAGGTTGAATCATCATGTTGACTTACAAATTTGCAGTGAAGATGCGTGGAATAACCACGAGAGTGCTCCTACTGTCATAGGGAATTGCTCATAACTACTCCAGGTGTAGGTCCAGTGTGTCTAGGCCGGAGATAGTTGGAAGCTGGTGATCACTTGGTCTCCGTCTAACCAATATACGGCTTGTTACATGACCCCAAGGCAGAACCGACTTTCATCAGAAAACACGTTAGATCTCCACTCTGTACTCCAGTGAGCTCTAACTCGACATCACTCACGTCGTAAACGGCAGGGGCTCGGAGTGAGTGGAATGAAAGCTACAGGGCGTCTCTCTCGGAGCTGTACCTGAAGTAGCCGATTTGTAACAGTTCGTCGTGTCTCAGCAGTGCCAACTGCAGCTCGAATTTCTGATGCAGACGCAGTACGGTGTGCCATAGCTATACTCAGTAACAAGGCGGTCTTATCTCTGAGTAGTGTCACGGGGCCGCCCAGAACCCAGTATTCTTAAAGCAGTACCTTCCCTCGACCACAGCTACAAACAATTATGCACAATGTATACATTTCTCTCCAGTCTATTTGCAATTTACCACCTTCCTGTTGCTCCATTGCACAACCACGTTCAAAGTGCTTGCAAAATGAAGATGCTTTCTAAAGACATTCTTGACTAAAAGCTACTCACTATGTCAAACGAAACGAACGAATGTTTAACGAAAAATAACGCTTACGAACTATAGAACACGTATTTGAAGCAATCCTGATTTGCATGTTCACGGTGGCGCTACTAGCGCCAAACTCATGAATCAAGCGCGAAATTTGAATAGACATCAACTTTTTTAGTTGTATAAACAAGCCTACTAAATTTAGTTTATCTAGCACAACTCCTTTTTGGTGTTTGTGAATTTTTTTCAGTAATAACTTCACAGGATTTTAATCATCTGTATGACTTACACTCTTTCCATTTTAACTCCTAAACTTTCATCTTCATTTCTTTCTCAATATTTAGATACTGTGGGGAGAGTCATATCGGCAATGTCAACATTCATCTATGAAATGGAACTCCAATATAGAATCGAGTTAACATGTCCTATATACTAGTGGTTGGAAATGTATTTTTGGAGTGATAGATACACTACAGTACTCCCCCACCAGAATTTTATCTGTGACAGAATTCGGTGAATGAGATACCACTAGATGATTCATTGCTGTTTTGTGAGAAGCTGGGGAGAGCAGTATTAAGAACACCGTACTTTTTGCTGATCATGAGAGCTGTATTAAGTTCGCGGTCGTGGTTGCTCCTTTGTGGTCATTAGTAGTCGAGTGTATGCAGGCCGACGTTGTGTGTGATTGAGACTGAGTAGCAACATTGCGAGCAGGTGGATAATGTCGCAGTCACAAGTAGCTAGTTAACTGATTAATTTGGGCAATCCATCGAATTAGGGGAGTTTATTTTGAAGTGGGAATCTTTGTCAAGGTAGGCGTGCTCTCATCAATTCCGAAGGTCACCAATGTGTCATATTGACAATGTCAGCATTCATCTATGAAAAGGTACTCCAACATAGAACCGAGTTAACAGGTCTTATATACTAGTGAAATGAAATTATATTTTTGTAGTGTTAGATACACTAAAATACTTTGATTCTCTTGCTTTGAACCTAAATTTGACTTTAATTTAACTTTGGGATTTCAGATTTTGCTATTTTAACATCTGATTATAAATTTGTAATTTTAACATTTAATTATTTATTTGTTGTGATATTTCTCTGATTTTATTTGATTGTTTTTAATTGTTACATTTATATTTGCTGTAGAATCCTTACATGTCTCTAGTTGTATGTTATAGCTGCGGTCCTGCAAAATTTTTATGGCATAATTTTTTGAATTGGTATCTTTCACCGTATGCGTTTCAATAGGGGGGAGGGTGGGATATTGAATGCTTACTCTTGTATCAAACAATTAAGTTTTTTGAAGATATTCCTGGCAATTAATAACAATAATTCGTCGACTGAATTTGACATTTCTTTAAATTAAGCCCCCCGCCCCCTCCCCAAAATAGCTATATTGAGATTCGGATTAAAAATATTTACTAAATCATTGTATTAGTTATTTAATAGTGAAATAATTGACTAGTAAGATTTTATTTATCTTAAATGGGTTCAGATACTTTTTCTTAAAAAAACATCTTATTTTTAAAAGACAATTAGCAGTATTTTTGCAATGATTTTTTAATGTTAATGTGATGGAAAATTTTTTTTTTCTTTGTTACCCAGTTTTTTTGTAAAATTGCATAAAATAAAAATAAGTAGAATGTTTAAGCAAAGTAAGGTAAAACAACGTTTAAGAGCACAAAAAATTTTAAGAAAGCAGACAGCTGTTTCGGATGCTCAAAGGGCAACCTTCATCAGTGCAACAGAGAGAAATAAGAGAAAACAGCGTAAATATATATAGAAAGATGACGTCACAAGAGGGTTTAGAGCAACGGCCAATAGGAGGGAAGGGCGAGTGGATGACGACGAATAGGGAGCAAGGAACAAAAAAAAAGGGGGGGTTAGTTAGGTTTAATCATAGATTTCCAAACAGGAGAAAGATAAGGAACGCTAGATAGGTCATTGACCAACAGTTTGGAATTTTTGAAAATATGAAAAGACTCGTAAAAATCTAAATTAAATATTGAGGAACAATTTTGAATGACTTTAGAAGAAGAAAAATTAAAATTATGATTAGAGTCCCAACAATAAAGTTGGGACTCTAATCATAATTTTAATAAACAACAGCCACAGTGCTTTCGATGCCAGGGCTTCGGCCATACTCAGAGAACTTGTACCAGCCAGCCTCGATGTATGAAATGTGCAGAAATGCACTACTCGTACGAATGTGTTAAGGATAAAGCTTCTCCCGCCAAGTGCTGCAACTGCGAGGGAAATCACACCTCCAACTTCACTGGGTGCGAGGCCCGCCCCAGTCAAAAAAGACCTCAGACCAAGCCCACACCTGCAACTACAGCTCACAGATTAGTTTCACTAGTGAAAGAATTGCAGGAGCTACTCAAAAATCAAGAAGTGACAAGATTACTACAATCTCTACTCAATGGGGACTCCCCATCTCAATGATGATCATCCCACCTTCACTCAGCCCTACTCCAATGATGAACTGAACTTTCTCAGACATTTTATTTCGAACTTTCTAAACATATGACTCCCAAGCATATGTCTACTCAGAATCGATGAATCGGTTGGTGGCCCTGCGGGCCAAATACTGAGTTCCTACTCATACCAAGCACCAAGCGCTCCGCACCATAACCAGGACGGCCGGGTCGCTGTGCTAGCAGAGAAACACTAAATACACAATCACAACTCAAACCCTGTAAATATCTTGTAAATAATGTACATAGCTTATTTTACTTTCCCTGCTCATATTTTATAATTGTATTTTTTATTCTTATATTCATTTGACAAACAAGAATTAGTTCAATGTGCTCTATATCATAATCTTATGACTTCGGAGTTCGCTCCTACCCCTCTTCATTATTGTTTGTCTTATTATATTATATATGCCTTTTAAGCTCATGTTTTACAGAATATGATGAATCGGTTGGTGGCCCTTCGGGCCAAATACCGAGCTCTCACTAGCACCAAGCCAAGAAGAGAAGGAAGAAAAAGAAGACCAAAGCAGCCAAGAAAATCAAAGCCTCTCCCCCAGCTAAGCCTACTGCCTGCCAACCACCTTCCACTGCTCTTCCACCGCCGGAGTCACCCCCACCAGCCCCGATGGAAACCACCGAGGAAGCTCCCACTGACGCTGCACCTTCCAGGCCCTTCTTAGGGCCAGCAAATAAAGCTGAGAATAACACTAAATTCCTGAAAGTGCTTCTTCGTGGCCTCCCGAGGGACTTCGATCCAGATTTAATTTCCCTTGAATTAGGGAAATTGAATATAGAGACTCATAAGATCATCCAGTTCAAGAGGAGGGTGGGTGGAGCCTATCAGCTCCTCCCACTTTTCCTAGTGATCCTACCCAGGCTGACCAACCACACGAAAGTGTTCTTCACAGACAGAATCAAAGACATCCCGGTCAGCGTTGAGCGGTTCTACGGCGGCCGTCGGCCGATACAGTGTTTCCGCTGTCAGGCATTTGGACACACGCAGCTCTCTTGCACAAGCCCTCCAAAGAGCATGAAGTGTGCCGAAGGGCACCACTCATTTCAATGCAAGAAGCCAAGGGACACTCCTGAAACTTGTTGCAATTGCAACAAAAATCACACCTCCAATTTCTCAGGGTGCGAGGCCCGCCCCTGTAGAAAAAATCAAAGACAGAAGAAGACCACCCCAGCATCATCTGCACATAGAATGGTCTCCTTAATTAAAGAACTACAAGAATTGCTTAAAGACGAAGAAGTCTTGTCGCTTCTCCAGTCACTCTTACCCCAATCTTCCCTTATTGCCACATCATCTTCGATGAAGAAGTAGATAGCCCGCTGGGCTAGGAACTTTGAAAAATAGAATTGATATCGGATATCGGTTATTTCTCTCTGTTGCACTGATGAAGGTTGCCCTTTGAGCATCCGAAACAGCTGTCTGCATTCTTAAAATTTTTTGTGCTCAAAAACGTTGTTTTACCTTACTTTGTATTCCAGCACAAAGGTCGCCCTTTTGTGTATTTAGAATGTTTAAGCGTTTTTTAAAACCTCTTATAATGAATGATTTTTTATGCATAGTTACCGCATTATAACGACTTACACTGAAGCCAATGAACAATTGTGTAACTTTTTGTAAACTTGTAAAATAAATATACAATTTCCATATTTTCCACAATTGACGAGTAGTAGAAACACTTCCATGAATCATCAGGCAATCAAACTGCTTTTTCTCTCGTTTCTCTATAGTCATTTAACAGATTTATATAACGGTTTTGTCCCTTTCTCTCTTAAATATATTTTTACCTCTAACGTGCAAAATTTTCTTGCCTTACTGCCTGAAAAGGTTTCTAAAACTACGCTTTAAGAGACGTCTTTACAGAGGATTTTTTAAATTAGGTCCATATTTTCAAAAGTGCCATATTTTGGAAAAAAAAGAAGGTAGATTTACATACTTATATCATAATTCTAAAGATACGATTATAAGCAAAATAGGTTAAACATTTATATAGCCCTAATATATAAGAGCGAAATTGTAAATGTTTTAACCCTTTGTTGTATTTTGCTGACACTTTATGGAAATGTGTGGTTAAAATCAGTCGCAAAGGGTTAAAATAATAATAATATACAGTGTTTTTTTCAAACTAGCTATGTTTTAAAATATTTTCCTGCAAATACATTAGTCTTTAAGAAAACAAAAATATTAAAAAAACTTTCATAAATATGATCTCATCACCGTCTTTAATCATTGAAAGAAATGCAATCTTGCGAGATTTATGTTTAGTTTTTTTTCGCCATTTTTTCCCTATAACTATATTTTGCAATCATTTTGTATGTATCACTATTTTGTAATTATCTTTGTAATTATTCTCCTATAATACTTATGAACAAAATCAGCAACAAAAACTCTAGGTCAGAACAATAACTCTTTCATCATTTGACTAACTGATTGATTGCTTCTGATCATTAATATTTCATTAGAATTATTGGTGTTTCATTTCCAACTGATTGCTCGATAATCCTATCCATAATTAATCAAAATGCAAATTATTAATTAATTTGGAGAAAACGTTAATATTAATTTTATTTTCTTGATGGTTCTTATTTGACAGAATGGTACCTAATTTACAAATTTCTCTAACGTGCTTCAACATGTTGAATGCCATGGGGTCACCGGTGACCGACACTGAGTTTGTTCGTAGTGCCACAGGGGTCACCGGTAAAACACATAATTCGTGTAAATTTTTAAATTTTATATTATCGAATTTTATAAATTTTTAATTTTTTTAAATATTTTTTTATATTATTGTTACTAAAATGGTTTTAAGAAATAAATGCAATATAGAACACACAGAAATAGTTTTATTTATATACACAGAGATGCCAATTTGATCCGGACAGCGAATAAATATTTTCAAGTGATAGTTTATTATTTGTGATTCTTGGTTTAATAAATTCACTTTAGTAGATTTTTATCCACCATTATTTCAGCAAAATTTTAAACATAATTTCAAAATATCCAAATGAAAATAAATAATTAGAAGATAACTTTAGGACTAAACAATGACGAAGTTCTTTTTTTTTCAATATTTTGCTTGCATTTTGATACTTTGATTTTTTTTTCAGCACTTGAAACTTCATGACTTGCGTTAGTTTTGCCTAAACTCACTTTTTTCTTTCTTTTAAATTTTAAATTAGTAATGGAGGTGAAAGAGAATTTCCGACGGAAAGATTCTCCCGGGGTATTGCGTCATCTTAAGACATGGACATAAGTTTAACCCTCTGAGCGTTAGTACCGACTGTTTTAGAATTTTTAGTTGCAAGCTTCCTTGCAAAAGAAAAAAAAAAAAAAAAAAAAAAAAAAAAAAAAAAAAAAAAAAAAAANAAAAAAAAAAAAAAAAAAAAAAAAAAAAAACCCGGTTTCCTCAACGTTATTCTATGGGAAAGTGGTGCGTAGAAGGGGAGTGGTTCAGTGGAGAGTGGTGCATAGAAGTTGTGTGGTACAATGGGAGAGTGGTGAGTAGAAGGGGAGAGATTCAATGGGAGAATGGTGCGTAGATGGGGAGTAGTTCAATAGGAAGAAATTTTTCCGCGCAATTTTATCCAGGGACTCAACGCTTGGAGGCTTAGTTAGTATCATACACGGCAATATTTTTACTTGTGTTACAAATAACGCAAGTAAAAAGAAAAAGAGTACATACTGGTAATTCGTTACTTTTTATATTTTATACTTATACTTGTTTCTTCGTTACTTTTTCTCGAAAAACGCACTGCAGATAATTATAAAAAATAATCAAAGAGTCCATTCTCTTATTAGAATTATATATGCAAAAGAAATTTCATGTTTATTAAAGTAATAATTTTTTTTATGTCTCTTTAAATACTTTTAGGCAGACACGGGTATCTCTCAACAAAACAAAATACTTATGTTTCAATATAAAACCAGTTTTAGATAAATCACGCAGTGTAACTATATTATAAGAAATTCCTCAAAATGGCAATTTTCGAATTAGAATTACATATGCTATTGAAATTGCTAAATTTTTTATTGAATAACGTTTTTAAAATTTTTAAAGAAATATTTCAATGCAAATATGTTTTTTTTTTCGGAAACTATGTCAGCCACATTCTAACATCAAAAAAAGTTTTAGGAAAATCATGTCGAGCAAAAAACTATAAAAATTAACACTTTGATCTGCTACCAGGCAGAAATGGGTATGACACCCACATTTAAAAAAAAGAGTTTAGAATTTTTGTCGCCTTAATTTAAAATTGTAAGAAAGTCACGAAATGTCCAACTTCATATTAGAATTACATATGCAATGTGAATTACGTGTTTTGAACTAAATAATATATATTTTTTAAAATTCATAAAAACACTTTTAGGCAGATATGGGTATTTGAAGAAAATATGACATCAATATTTTAGACCAGAAACCTGTTTCAAATTATTTAAGAATATAGAAAATGTGCATTATGTCCACCCTCATATTAAGCAAAGCCAGCAAGGCAATGGTCTCATGCAAGGTCAGAAGATTTTTTTGATTAAAGATTTTGAACTGATGAGTATTTGAATCGTCCTCTTCTCCAAAGATGACATACGATGTTTGCAAGAGATTCAAAAAGAGAGATGAAGCCCAATCCCAGCCACAGTCCCAAATATCCTCCAATGTAGCTGAATAGTTCCACACTCTATAAAACGAATTTCTGACTTTATTACAAATTAAGTATTAGTCATGCATTAAAAAATAATTTTTTGTGTTCCGAAAAACCCATAATAATAAAAGGAATTCCATCAAATCGTTTTTTATGCCTCCAATTTTTATTAGTCATTCGAAAATATTTGATAACGTTCTTTGTGTCGCTTAAATACAGTAAGAGAGAATGGTGTTTGTCGAATGTTAATCATAACGCTAAACTTAATTTCTACCTTTTAGCGATTAGAAGGGAAATTGAAGCGCACGAGCTGTGAGGTTCAAATAACGTTAACATTATAGATAGGGAGAAGGGGGAACCATAACGCTTTGCAAAATCTCTCAATTAATTTACTTCCCCAATCTGCACACTTTTTTACATTGTTCTTGACAAGAGTTTTAAAAATATATTTGAAGGGTGGTGATCATGGAAAAAGAATATGTTTTTACTTTGTTCAAGAATTTAAAATTTATACTCTGCTTCCCCCAAGCGCATCCTTGATTGTCTAAAATTTTCTTTCATTCTCTTACGAAAATTTTTGCTCGATGGAGGACATTCTCTTGCGAACAATTTTGTTGTGTAACTTTCTCAGAGCGTTTCGAGTGATGGATTTAATGTAGCTGAGGATATATTGTGAAGGTTTAGAAACAACAGCAGCAACAAGACGTATAGTATTCGGAACGTAACTTTCTTCTTTAGTGTTCAATTGTTGCATTTATTTATTGTTAATTCTGAAAAATAAACATTGTTGAAGATCGTTGCATATTTATTTATTGTTAATTCTGAAAAAATAAACATCGTTTAAACATGTTGCATTTATTTATTATTAATTCTGAAAAATAAGTATCGTTGAAGAACGTTGCATTTATTTGTTGTTAATTCTGAAAAAATAAACATCGTTGAAGAACTTTGCATTTATTCATTTTTAATTCTAACATAATAAGCATCGTTGAAGAACGTTGCATTTATTTATTTTTTATTCTGAAAAAATAAACATCGTTGAAGAACGTTGCATTTATTCATTGTTAATTCTGAAAAATAAGTATCGTTGAAGAGCGTTGCATTTATTTATTGTTAATTCTGAAAAAATAAACATCATTGAAGAACGTTGCGTTTATTTATTGTTAATTCTGAAAAATAAACAAACATCGTTGAAGAATGTTGCATTTATTTATTGTTAACTCTGAAAAAATAAACTTCGTTGAAGAACGTTATTGTTTAATATTTTCTGAAATGAGGGTGACACTAACGTACCTGATATTGTTGGTTATAGATTTGACGTCTTAATCGAAATCTTTCGAAAGAGAATGTTACTTTTATCTGTTTTAATCTGAAAGAAAATATGATAAAATTATTATTTACACAATAAGTAAATAATAATTTTACATAGCCGTTCTCAAAAACTATTTCTGAAATTCTCCGTTGTTTTACTGATTAAATTTTTCAAATGAAAAATAATAAAGATAATTTTGCTCGATGTCTGTTTTTGATAATTTTTCGGAAATAAAATTTTGTGTAAAAAGCTTTGTATCATAGAAATATTGAAAAAGCAAAATACTAACGAGAAATTTTATTTTAAATTTTTTAACAATTTAAAATGACACAAAAACAGACATTGGGCAACTCATTATTATGTTTTTTTCCTCGAATAATATTCAGTTTTTATAACTGCTGTGAGTTAGCAACAGTTCCTCATGACTGTTAGGTCAAGTTTAGCCTATCTTAAACCGGCGCTCTCTATGCTAATAATGAAAATGGCGTAAAAGTTCAATCTACATGGAAAAAAGCCACAGCTTTGAGAAAACAAAAGAGTTTGGGGTCTAATTTTTTAACATTTAAAAACTTACACCAAAGCTGCATTATCTGGGCTCATAAAAATGTGAAAAAATACTAATTAGACATTGATTTTGATACTTTATTCTTGGTTAGAAAGATCACTAATTTCGCCTAAATTGGTTATTTTTGAAAATGTTTAATAACTTTTAAAATATTTATATTATTATGTCCATTCTATAGCTCATACAATTCGTCTCGACAAATTATAAAATATAGTTTTTGTAAATGTAAGCTTTTAAATTAATTCTAATTAGGAAATATAGGCTAATAAATATAATATAATTATTAAATCCAATTAGAAAATATGAGCTTTGTTTAAAATGTAAGCCACTTAAACTGCAGCTTTCATTATTTTCCTTGGCAAGAGAACTTCGAAGAACCATGTTAAGTTACTTATGGGTAAAGAGTTAAGCCGAACCATAGACTCAAAGCTTTTCATAAATGTACTTACCTACAATTTTCTACCGATCCATAAGCGTAAGAACTATTTTCCAATTCATTCATTCTATCGATCATTGTACACTGAAAAAGATAATGAAAGCTTGTTGCAAGTAGTGAAAAACATTATGTTTAATTTATAGTTCGACAATAATTCTTTATCTAAAACAACTACCGCACCAGTAGCATTTCGATATCAGAATATCTTTTGAATTTTTTTCTAGAAATCAAAATTTCATACCTCTCTCTCTCTCTCTCTCTCTCTCTAAATATNTATATATATATATATATATATATACACTATCGTGTCCAAGATTAGCTTGTTTCAAATGGAATATATGAAATGGGAGTCAATACTTCTAAAAGATTCAAAATTTGCATATTATTGAGTTTTTTTTCCAAATTTATGGAAAAATTATTTCAATAAAGGTAAAGCAGATAGTTTTTAGTTGCTTTACATGCACACTTAATTGACTATCATTAATTCATTCTCAAAAATTGGAAATATTGCTCAGTTTTTAAAATTGACTTTTAAAAATTGACTTTTTATATTTTTGCATACTTTTCAAATAAGTTTTCCCTTAATATGTTTGCAATGAGTACAACTGGAAATCTGTGCGCTAATTTGCTTTCATATAAGTTAGGACATTTTATATGGTTAAGTGAAGAAAAAAAATTTAAAAAATTGTGCACGCAGATATAATGTGATAGAAAAATTTAAATAATTTTGTAACCCTTATTCAGTTTACCGTTTTGTTGCATATACCACGCTGATTGTAAAAATGGTTATTTCAAAGCGCTATCTATAACAGAAATATTTTTTAGGGATGCAAGTAACATGAAAACATCAAAAATGTATCCATATGGTGAAAAAAAACGCTTTAAAATTATGTTTTGGTGGGAAAAATCAAAGCCTCTTTCTTCTAAAATCACCCATAACTTTATTAAAAATACAGATATATAAAGTAATTGTTTTCTATGTGTTTGAAATTGTATAAGCAATGAAATATTTATATATCGTATATACAAATATTTCATCAAACAATATTTATTATATAATTAATATATATTAGTATATATATATGCGGGAGGATACGGCTATCGACAATGTCAACTGTCATCTACCGAAAGGGGATAGCCTGATAGAATCGATCTTCTGTTAGAATCGAGTCAACTTGTCTTACATATACCTGTGAATGGGAATTTAATAATTGTAGCGATATTTACTCAGCAATATTATCCCACCAGAATTTTATCCGTGAGAGAATTCGATGAACTGATACCATTAGTTGATTCATTGCTGACTTGCGAGAGGTCGGGTAGCTGTAATAAGATCACCGGACCACAAATGCTATACGTAAGAGCTGTATTCAGACCATGGTTGTGGGGATGTGTTGCTATTATGGTTATACAAGGTTACGAAAACTTTGATCTAGACAAATCAAGCGTTAAAGTTCTTTTTTATGAGATTTTTTTACTGCAATGCCCCACTGCTTTGTTTTCCCTTCCCTTTTTCTAGCCTCAATACACCACGCAAAAATCTACCTACCTTCATTTGAAAACAAAGGAATACTCTGCTCAGCACTTTTTTTCTTAATACTTGATGCAGAAATATCCTTCTCTTTTATATGAATAAAAAAAATGAATTTTTGATGCAAATGACCGTTTGCTTTTAATTACTTTCATTTTTTACTTTTTTCTTAACACTTGATGAAGAAGTCTCCTTCCTCTCTGAAAAGATTTTTTAAAAAAAATACTAAATAAATAAATAAATAAAAAATAAGAATCTGCAATGCAAGTCATCCGTTTGCTATAGTTATTTGTTATTTTTGTTTTGTGCTTAAAATGTAATGCAGAATTTTCTCTCCCTTCTGAATTATTTTTTTAAAAAAATAAAAAATAAGAATCAGCTATAATAATGTCCGTTTTTTAAAAGATTTTTTGCTGTTTTTTATTTTTGTCCTAAAACTTTATGCAGAAGTATCCTTCCCAGCTAAACTAATTTCTTTAAAAAATAACTAAGAATTTGTGATACGTATGTCCGTTTGCTCCAATACTTGCTACAGAACTCCACCTTGTCTTCTGAATTGATTTAAATATAGTTCAGGGACATTCTGTAAAGCAAATTTTTTATGATGTTTTTTATCCGAGTTACTGTACAGTGTTTCACGCAAGCAAAAACAAAACATATTAAAAAGAAATATCATAATTGAGAAATTCATAATTAAACATAAATAACGAGAAATTCGTAATTATACAATGTTTCCTTACCAAACTTGAATCAAATTCTTCTTTTGAACCATGCTTTTCACGATATTCAACTTCATATTTTTTCTCGCTTAAAAAAAAAATGTATCTTGAAATAAAACAATAAGCATTAACACATAATTATAAAAAATTCTTTGCGCAGAAATGTTGCAAGTTGTATGAAAGTAGATAACAACAACAATAACAATAATAATAATAATAATAATAAAATAATAAAAAAAAAAATATAAAAAAATAAAATAAAAAAAGCGAAAACAGCAACATCTGCCACACACTCTCGGAATCTAAATCATTTGTAATCGAAGCAATTCGCAGGAAATAAATAAAAGGAATAAGAGCGACACAAAGTGAGAAAAGTAAAATAAAAAGATAACGAAAAAAGAATTAAGAAAAATAAGAGGAAGCATCGGACATCTCGAGAGAGAAAGATTCAGAAAAAAAAAGAAAAAAAAAAGGTGAAAATTTCTGATATAGAATCGCCAAGAATGCCAAGTAGAAAAAGGCGCCAAAGAACTATCTTTCCATGAATATAAGAGTGTAGAGAAAGATGACGTAGTACACATATCTCGTTATGATTGTGGAAAAATGTCGCGAATCTCTTATCTTAAATAATATATCATTTATGCTTTATTCTTTAAATATTAAGAATAGAAACGTGGTGCAAGAAATTAACTCGCACTTTAAATAGTTGTTTTTATCATAAAAGGAAATATAAACTAGGAATTTTGAATAAAATTCTCCTTTGATCTGATAAGTAATGTGACCTAGTTGTAGCTAGAAAATAAATTAAAATTGGATAATTTACGTCATATTTGAAAGCATTTTAGGTATGTTTTATAAGATGACATTACGTTTAAATTTCATTATGTTTTTTAAATTTTTTTTCTAAAATTGAAACGTCATCTCATTATCTTTCATGTCACTTTCAATCGACTTTAAATCTTTAAAAAAAATCTGAATGAACATTTTATTTCATTTTCCTGAATATAAATATAAAAATTTTGAACAACTTTGAAAAAAAAAATTTTTTTTGAGAAAAAAATATTACTTATTCTAACAATTTGTTTCTTAACAATAAATATTTTCAAAATTCTTACAGTTTTATATTCTTTTTAAATGCAAAAGCAATAACTAATTATTTAATTTTTATTTCATGAAGCTGATCTGAACGATTTCTTTTGCAAACTTGAAAAATATGTTAATAAATATTAGTTCCACAATTGTTTTCTCAAATGGCAAATTTTATTTTTGTAATAAACATAAGAAAATAATATTCTAAAATTTAATTGATAAATTTTTTGGAAAATTTATAAAAATAATGTAAACAATGCAAAATGAGTTATCTGTTAAAAGATGAAAATTATATTTTGGTGGAATTTTATGTAATACACTGAAATTGTTCAGCAACATTTAAAATTATTATGTTTCAAAAAGATAAAAAAAAAATTTTAAATTTAAGCGGTTTAAGTAAATAAATCATGATAATTATATTTAAAAATTCACATTAAATATCAGAAAATGAAAAAAAAAAATTCATTTCGACAAGAGAAAATTTGAAGGTATCCCACGCAAAACTTTCCAACTAATTTGGTCCAATAAAAATATAGTTCAAAATAAAAGTTTCAAAATGTTAATTTCAGTCAAATGTACATAATGAGCTAAAATTCAATCAATATATTGTTACATTTTCGTAAAATAAGTTAAAGTGGTACTAAATTCATTTTAAAATTTCCATGATCAATGTTTTATTTACTTATTTTAACAATTTAAATAAATAAATCACTGAAACGAATCATGTTTAAAAAATCTACATTGCAATTAAGAAAATAAAATACGAAAGGGAAGGAAAAAAACTTAATTTTGACAGTAGACAATTAGAGCATTAAATTTAAAAACAGCATACAATGCAAAGTTTTCCAATTAATTCCCGACAGCAGAACAGAAAAGGTGTGACACTTTTGAAGAGAGAGCAACTCATTAAAACGCAGAAAAATTTGAAGTAAACAGCAAAGCGATTATAAACTATTAGACACACGAGCGGGCTCAAAATATAATTACAAAAGAACCAAGGTCTTCTTCATCAACTGTTTCATTACAGAAGAAGTTGCTATTGTTTGTGACAGGCCTCATACTCGGTGCTTCGACGTCCTTGTTAAAGTGAGCTTAAATCTAACGAAAGAAGAAAGAAAAAAAGAACTCCTGGTGCACCATACCTTTTCCCCGAAAGTGAAATTAAGAAATAAAGAGTGTGCCACAATAGGCCCTTGAACATTTCTGCTAAATTTTTAATATGTCACTGCATTTCACCCAAGGAGAAAAAGTTAATTTTTCAAGAGTTAAGAGTTGAGTGGCAAGTGGAAGAATATAAAATCTTTTGCGAAAGAAGTAGGGGGAAAAAAAAAAAACGAAAAGGCAGTGGGAAGTTAAAACTTCATATTGCCATAGCCGTAGTAGAGGTTACACTTTTATTAAATCCTTTTATGACCACTTTAGAGCTGAATCAATCATTTTTAGACAATTTTCCACTTTTCCTCTCAGACAGACTATTTATAAGAATAATTATTATTTAAGCACATTGGTAACGATTCTAAAATGAGACTTTTCACTATTGGGCGCGTGGCGCTCTCTCAAAAAAAGTGCTCATTTTGGCGTCGTCTAGTTGTACGTNCCTTCTAGTATATATATATTTATACGGCCATGTATTATGCCGAAGTTATGTTTTTGAAAAGTGTACTTATGAAATTAAATAATTTAAAATAAATGGTAAGTGAAATAAAAAAAAGCGTTGTGTAATAAAAAAAGCAAAATTAATGGAATAAAGTATTTCTTCATTTTAGGGAAACGTAAAAAGAACGTTTTACTCTTATTAGTTTCAATGATTCCTAAACAGTTTTCGTAATGGGTACTACCGCTGCGGTAACTAATACTGTTTTAATTGGAACAAATATGCTAATAAAGAAATCAAAATAATTCACACAGGTTCGTTGGTAATAAGTTTTTTTATGGCTCTTTAAAATTATCAATGAGTGAAGAAAATTGCTTGATTGTGGTGCAAATTTTGAATATTACAAATCACCGTTAAGCTTATTTGGTTATCATTAATATTAAAATTTTATATTAAAATTCATCTTTATTATTTTTACTTTATTTTGGAACCTTCGTTGAGCAGCCGACCAGATTTCGAATTTGCGACTACCAATGTTCAACTCGGCAGCCTTCTAATTTAAACCAAATTCAGAAGGCGAGGGGCAAATACTGGGAGGAATATGCCTTCGTCTTGGACTTTTTAATGGAGCTAACTCGCATTTGCGTTACATGGAGTAGCAAACTTCGAAAATCTCCCGCGGTTAGCTTGATGCAAGAGGATTCTAACTCATGATCTGTCTACCACTGAGTACGTGAGCACTGTGGTGTGAGCCGGGACACCAGCCATCACCGGAATTCGAACCCGGTTCACCTCACTGGGAGGTGAATGTTTTATCGCCTGAGAAACCACAGCTCAAACCTTATAAATTATGAATTTTAAATTATCCAGTATAATATTATTACCTTGCACACATCCAGTTTCGTAGCCAATCCAAGGTAACTAAGAAATAAAAGGCGCAATTGTACCTGTACTTCAGCAAGAACGTTCCATAAAATGACCCATCTTCCTCTATTTATGCATCTATATGCATATTTTGTAAATATGGCTAACTTGTTAGAAAAATATTTGAAATCTTTTTTGAAAGATGCCAGTACGTGAAAGTTCATATGAATTCGCTACTCGATTTATATTTCACATTTTGTGTTTTATTCCATATTTTCTTGAATTTTTATTATATGTTTTTTGTTTTATGTGTTTTGATTTGCATTTTTTGCTTAATTTGTTCTTTTTTCGTTTAAAATTTTTTGGTGCTTTTCATATTAATGCATTGATGTATTTTGCTTTGACTATATAAATATAATATTATAAAGCACTTTTTTGAGGACATAATCGTGTGAGGTGATGACGAGATTATATCTTTTCTTTTTTTTGTTTTCCGTTTTTTTAATTTTTAAATTTTTTATTTTTTTCAAATTTTTTGAATATTTTATTTTATTATTTTTTTAATTATTTCTCTTTTAAAAAATCTTTATATTCCTTTCAACGTTTTCTCTCTCTGTCTCTGTATATACATGTCTCTGTATATTCAGGTTTAATTAATGATGTTTTTTTTTATTTCTGATTGGTTGTTGTCTTTATTTCTGATTGGTTGTTGTCAACTGAAGTATAATCCTAAGGAATCTTTAATAATCGTTTTTTGCACCAAGATTATGAGAAAGACCTAATCATATAAAAATTATCATAACACCTGTACTCCTGTAGACATTTTTGTACATTATTTTGCATTTTAGTAATGAAGCTGCCTCTTGAAGATTTAGGAAATACTTACTAGCAGGCAGGCTGGCATTTCTGTGTACAGTTTTTGATAATCTCATCTGTAGCCGTAATTTCATCTGTAATATTTAAAGTACGTTTAATCAATCTATATTTGTTCGAGGATTACAATCTCCATTCAGCTTTAACAACAATTAAAGAGAAAGATCCCGTGAATAATTTTATTGAAAGACTTTGTTTTAAATAAATGATAATAATTAATAAATATATATATCTCTATATATATTTCTCTTACACGGCACCAAAAAAGAGCCTCATTACAACTCCCCGAATGGCAACGTTAGGAAATCGACCAATGATTGCTGCTAAAAATGTCACATGGCAAATGTCACATGAGGTGGCTCAACATATAGCGCTTTTAAAAACGGAAACAATAACCAGAGTGAGCATTATCACGTTGTTCAATTCAGATTCATGCCCTAAAAACATGATGATATTTAATTTAAACTGGCTCAACATATAGCGCTTTTAAAAACGGAAACAATAACCAGAGTGAGCATTATCAGGTTGTTCAATTCAGATTCATGCCCTAAAAATATGATAATATTTCATTTAAGCTCAATTAGGAATTAATTAATTGAAGTGAGAATGCTTTAAGAGGCCACTGTTGAATTGATATTTTTCTACTGGGGGCTACTAAAACGTCTAAAAAACGTCTAAGTGTTTGTATTGAATGCATTGAATTTTTTTATATTTCGCGTTTATTTATGCATTGAATTTTCACGCTTTAAAATGCAGAATATTAGTGAAGCTGCTAGGGCTTTTAAACGTAATGAAAGAAAACGTGTTCGAAGAGCGCAAGAAAGTGTTGAGGAATGTTATGGAAGACGTAGATTGCAGAGATCAAGTGCAATGATAACTGTTCAAGATGTAACAGTAGATATCGAAGAGTATAATATTGGCTCAATGGCGGAACAATGTAGTTATTGTAATGCTTTCTTCTGGGCAAAGAAAGAAATTCTTCTGGCAAATATACGAAATGCTGCCACGATGGAAAAATTTATTTGCCTACACTAATTTTAATTGCCATGCATTTTAATTTATAGTATGTGAAACATCCTTATTTTGTTCAAAAAGGTTTTGTACTTTATCACAAATGTTAATTCATATAGAAATTGATTTCAATAATGCTGATCACCAAAAAATATTTCATTTGGCGATAAAACAAATTTTTGTGATCTTGAAAATGAAAGACTTTTTGAGGGTTGTTATCTCACAAGGAAAAGTTAGGGTTTAAAGTTTATATTTTTAAATAATAAAATTTTTTTCTAAAACTTTCAGAATTTCTAGCATTAACTAATTTATTATACACATTTAGTTGAATTTAGGTGAGTAACTGCAATATTTGATAATTTATTTTGCTAATATGTTTCTCATTTAGCTAATGTTTTGATTTTTTCACCATGTA
>NC_092210.1:10307723-10309841 GCF_043381705.1 Parasteatoda tepidariorum
ATTGCATCAAAATTTTGTAAATCAAATTTTTTTTCATAAAAATATCAAATTGCCGGAGTATTAACTTGCTACAACTGCGAAAAATATTCTGTAAACATGAATCGTAGCAGTATGTTATGGAATCATTGTAATGGATAAATAAATAGAGCTTTTATCGCATAGAAATTCACTTCCTAATTTCATTAGAAGACCGAAAATTTTGATACAAAACATCTTTCGTTTTTTTTTTTCTTTTATTATGTGAAATTTCGTACTTAGAAATGGTTGTTATCTACTCTTAAAATGGAAGCTCAAAATAATAAATTTATTATCAATGTTTCAAAAAAAAAAAAATTATGTACTGCGAACATTTAGTTAGACTTTGTGGTGCCCCCCTATCCTCTGGTGCCCTAAGCACGTGCTTACTGTGCTTAATGGTTAATCCGGCCTTGGTTACATTCTTCAAATTAACAATAAACATCGTTTCGTTTGCAAGAGCAAACAAATTTTCGATGAAAGGTGACTGTTCGGTCTTAAGCGAAACGCCATCTGTTGTAATTGTTTCGAACTTGTCAGTTGCTCTTGAGCTCTTGTTTGAGCCAGTCGTGGCTACCATTGCAATAGTGCAATGATTTTGGTTTGATTATTTACATTGTTAAATAAAGTATTGTTTGTTAAACTTCTAGTATTCAATGAAACACCTCATTGTGTACAATCGTGTACCGTGACAACTATGAGACATTGTTTTAATTATATTCATAATAAATTCTTTGTAATAACAATAATTACAATAATGAATAAGAATATTTGTTTTATAATAAATATTAATTATTTGAAAATATAGAAATTATTAAAATCAAAAAGTTCTTTGGTAGAAGATGTATAGACCAAAAGACTGCATATGTGGAATGCTCAAAAATCGAGAAAAGTACACATGTTTTTCAAAATTCTATAACTTCGTCAAAAAAAAAAAAAAAAATCAAATCGATCTGAAATTTTGAGGGCTTACATAGAACTGTTCAAATAACTATTTTCCATTAACAGAAAGTACAATTTTTTTTTTTGCAAGTTTGGCAATTGTTCAAACTTAACAAATTGTTTCACCATAAAAACAACCCATGATGAAAAGCTGGATTCAGCTCGAAAAAAACAAGGTATTGATATTTGATCATACGTAACTAGTTGTAGAGGGTTCACTTTAGAACACATCAATGAATTGAATGATCAATTTGAATGATTTTTCGCAGATCTATGAACATTTGAATTTAGACTTTTTCTTTGTAGATTTCAAAATTTTCGCAAACTTTTGACCGGTAGTGTACATAAAAACGAAGAATTTGTGATGCAAATGTTCGTTTGCTATTAATTACTTTTATTTTTTACTTTTTTCTTAACACTTGATGAAGAAGTCTCCTTCCTTTCGGAAAAGATTTTTTAAAAAAATTACTAAATAAATAAAAAATAAGAATCTGCGATGTAAGTCATCCGTTTGCTGTAGTTATTTCTTATTTTTGTTTTGTGCTTAAAATTTGATGCAGAATTTTCTCACCCTTCTGAATTATTTTTTTAAAAAATGAAAAAATAAGAATCTGCTATACTAATGTCTTTCAAGATTTTTTGTTGACTTTTTATTTCTGTCTTAAAACTTTATGCAGAAGTATCCTTCCCAGCTAAATTAATTTTTTTAAAAAATAACTAAGAATTTGTGATACGCATGTCCGTTTGCTCCAATACTTGCTACAGAACTCCACCTCGTCTTCTGAATTGATTTAGATATAGTACGGGGACATTCTGTAAAGCAAATTTATGATGTTTTTTATCTGAGTTACTGTACAGTGTTTCACGCAAGCGAAAACAAAACATATTAAAAAGAAATATCATAATTGAGAAATTCATAATTATACAATGTCTCTTTACCAAACCTGAATCAAATTCTTCTTTTGAACCATGCTTTTCACGATATTCAACTTCATATTTTCTCTCGCTTAAATAAGAAAAATATAAATACTATTATCTTGGAATAAAGCAATAAGCATAAACGCACAATTATAAAGAATAGAGAAGAATTCTTAGTTGCAAGTTGCATGAAAGTAGATAGCAACAAAAACAACAACAACAACAATAATAATAATAATAATA
>NC_092210.1:10309899-10354795 GCF_043381705.1 Parasteatoda tepidariorum
ATATATATATATTACGTTACGTTTTTGAAAAGTGCACTTATGAAATTAAATAATTTAAAATAAATAGTAAGTGAAATAAAAAAAACGCGTAATTAAAAAAAAGCAAAATTAATGGAATAAAGTATTTTTTCATTTTGAGGAACCGTAAAAAGAACGTTTCACTCTTATTGGTTTCAATGATTCCTAATCAGTTTTCGTAATGGGTACAACCGCTGCGGTAACTTGTACTGTTTTAATTGGAACAAAATATGCTAATAAGAAACCAAAATAATTCACACAGACTTTCTTTATGGCTCTTTAAAAGGGATCAGAAGTGAGGATTGTGGTGTAAATTTTGACTAGTACGAATCACCGTTAAGTTTATCTGGTTTTCATCAATATTAAAATTTTATATTAAAATTCAACTTTATTATTTTCACTTTATTTTGTAACCTTCGTTGAACAGCCGACCAGATTTCGAGTGTACGACTACTAATGTTCAATTTCGCAGCCTTCTAATTTGAACCAAATTCAGAAGACGAGGGGGAAGTGCTGGGAGGAATTTGCCTTCGTTTTGGACTTTTTAATGGAACTAACTCGCATTTGCGTTACATAGAGAGGAAAACCTCGAAAATCTCCCACGGTTAGCTTCATGCAAGAGGATTCTAACCCATGATTTGTCTACCACTGAGTATGTCTTTCATGAGCACTGTGGTGTGAGCCAGCCATCGCTGGAATTCGAACTCGGTTCACCTCACTGGGAGGCGAATGTTCTATCGCCTGAGGAACCACGGCTCAAACCTTATTAATTATGGCTTTTAAATTATCCAGTATGATATTATTACCTTGCACACATCCAGTTTTGGAGCCAATCCAAGGCAACTAAGAAATAAAACGCGCATTTGTACTTAGCAAGAACGTTCCATAAAATGACCTCATCTTCCTCTATTTATGCTTCTATATTCATATTTTGTAAATATGGCTAACCTGTTAGAAAAATATTTGAAATTATTTTTGAAAGATGCCAGTACGGGAAAGTACATATGAATTTGCTACTCGATTTATATTTCACATTTTGTTTTTTATTCCGTATTTTCTTGAATTTTTATTATATATTTTTTGTTTTATATGTTTTGTTTTGCATTTTTTGCTTAATTTGTTCTTTTTTCGTTTAAAATTTTTTGGCGCTTTTCATATTAATGTATTGATGTGTTTTGGTTTGACTATTTTAATATACTATTATAAAGCACTTTTTTGAGGACATAATCGTGTGAGGTGATGACGAGATTATATCTTTTTTTATTTTGTTTTCCTTTTTTTAATTTTTCAATTTTTCATTTTTTTAAAAATTTTTTAAATACTTTATTTTGTTATTTTTTAAATTATTTCTCCTTTAAAAAATATATATATTCCTTTCAACGTTTTCTCTCTCTGTCTCTGTATATATATGTCTCTGTATATTCAGGTTTAATTAATGATGATTTTTTTTATTCCTGATTGGTTGCTGTCAACTGAAGTATAATCCTAAGGAATCGTAATTAATAATCGTTTTTTGCACAAAGATTATATAAAAATCATATAAAAATAATCATAAAACCTGTACTCCTGTAAACATTTTTGTACATTATTTTGCATATCAATAATGAAGATTTAGGAAATACTTACTAGCAGGCAGGCTGGCATTTCTTTGTACAGTTTTTGATAATCTCATCTGTAGCCGTAATTTCATCTGCAATATTTAAAGTACGTTTAATCAATCTATACTTGTTCGAGGATTACAATCTCTATTCAGCTTTAACAACAATTAAAGAGAAAGATCCCGTGAATAATTTTATAGAAAGACTTTGTTTTAAATAAATGATAATAATTAATAAAAATATATATATATCTATTTATACGGCACGCTAGTTTTTTTATCGATAAGATAACGTCAGTTGAAAGCACTTCCATTGATATTGCAATAAACTTTCGTTACAAAGATTGCTGATATAACAATAACTCCCTCTACTACAAAAATATTTTGTGGTACCGTTGAATTTGATGTTGTTCTCCATTCCATGTTGTGATATCCTCTAACTCTAAAATAATAAACCTCTGTGGAGCGACTTTTTTTAATATGATGTATTATGATATTTTAATTTTTAAATACTGAAAAAAATTCGTATTTTTTTAGTATTTTCTGACAAGAGAATATTCACTGATGATTTTATGCTTGTCCTTTTTACTAATGTTGAAAGGACTATTGTTCAGATTTCAATACAACACCATTTTTTACATAGGTTAAAACCACCCAAAGTTAATGCCTCCCTGAGCTGCTAGATGTTACAGATGCAGCGAATTTAACAGTTTCGAAGTTATGAGCATGTTATGCTTAAATATTTAGACAATAAGGATGAAAGTAATTATAAAATACAATCGATAAAAGTAATTATAAAACCAAACAATACAACTACTAGTCTTGAAGTTATGAATATGTTATGCGTAATGAATAGTAATAAAGGTGATAAATCGGTAAAAGTAACGAAAGAAATAAACAATAAAACTAACAGTTTCGAAGTTATGAGCATGTTAGGCTTAAATATTTAACCTATTGATCTATGAAAGTAACGAAAAAAACTAAACTATAAATCTACAAGTTTCAAAGTCATGAACATGTTATGCTTAATTAATAATAATAAATGCGATAAAAGTAACGATAAAACTAAACAACAAATCTAGCAGTTTCAAAGTTATCAGCATATTTTGCTTAATTTTTAGACGATAAGTCGATAAATCGATAAGTAATTATAAAACTGAAGGATAAAACTATCAGTTTAGGAGTTATGAACATGTTATGCTTAATTAATAATAATAAAGACGATAAATCGATTTCATAAGGCGATAAAAGTAGCGATAAAAATAAACAATAAAACTAACAGTTTCAAAGTTAAGAGCATTTGTTATGCTTAAATATTTAGACGATAAGACGGTACATAATTATCATATATGCATTAATAAGTAAAACTTCAGAGTGATGTTTGCTCTAAAAATCAAGAACAAATAACTTATAACAAATAACTTAAAAATCAAGAACAATTTACTTATTTATGTATTAATACTTACATTCACAAAGCTCTTCTGTATGAGAATAGAAAACGTTGGCTCCAACACATTTGTCCAACGATCTGACAGTGGTCAATTTACAATGTTCAATACACTCCTTTAAAATTTAAAACAATAGTTAATTCATTCTGAAAATGTAGTATTAAATTTACTCAATTAGTGTTTAAGAAGCATTCTTTTAATACGTTATATTAGCACTTTACAAAATTTAGAAGCATATTTTTCACCAGGTTAAAAAATCGCAACTGTTGCCAATGCCGCTGTTTTGGATTGTCAATTTTGCGTTACCATTGCGCAAAAAACTGTAAGACATAATTCGACATTATGGATATGTGTCGAAAAATATACAGAAAATGCGATGAAACCATCTATGTGCACCATGTAAACCCATTTACGTGCGCCTTCTAAAACTATCGATGTGCACCATCCAAAACCATTCATGTGAATCATTTGAAATCATTTATGTGCAACGATTCTGACGTCATATATTACGAATTTCCCTTTAACAGTTCTTTTTCCTGTGGAAGAAAATTTATGGAAGTTTCTTTACGTTCTAAATATTTTTCTTTCTTTATATAAAAAAGGTGATGAAAAATTAGTAAATCATTCTACAAATAATCAAAACTAATATATAAGATGTAAATGTATATCCAAAATAGTATATTTAATGCTTGAAGAATTTGATTGTAAAGCTAAATTTCCTTTTCTTAATACTAATTATTTTTATAAAATTGTCATTAAATGCAGAAAATGAATGTAAATAAAAATATTTTTTACTAATACACTATCTGTGTCGATAAAAACCATAAGCGCGGCCACTGTTTTGGGTGAACAACTTTACGTTACATTTTGCTTTGCTGCGTAAAAACTATAAAACTTATACCCAAAACCTTACGGTAACCTTGTGTTGGAATTATTCTCACGAAAATGTTTGTATTAATAATCTTTTTTTAAATATAGCAAAAATATTATTGCAGTTTCAAACCCTTCATCCTGAAAGGATTAGGAATTATTTCTTAAAGTTTTTTTAAAAAGTATTTTCACTTAGGTAAAATGGTCACTTAGGTCTATAATGACGTTTTAGTTGGCCTCACACTAGCGATAGGATCAAATAGGAGATGGAAGTGTTTCAAAATTGGAAAATATTTTCTCGATTTTATTCTAGGCACAAATGCACATGTTTAAGAAAATGGAAGTAGAAAAATATGAGCCATTTTGTATCAAATTTAGCAACTAAACAAGGAATTTCGTTCTTACTTTTCCTTACTTATTAAAACACTACGCAAATCATTATGGGCTAAGTCCCGGTCTTCGGGTCGGGATCATGACACATGTAACTTCTTCGGCGATGCTGTATTCAGATTTATCATTAAAAAAAAGTGAGTTTTAAAGTGCTTATAGAGTAAGTTTATTACAACGATTATAAGTTTTTAGGTCAAGTGGCAACCTTGTGAGAACAACTATTGACTCTTTAAATCTTTTCAAGAAAGATAAATTCAATAAGATGTTCCAAGTGATTTATGCAAATGGACAAATGGACGATATCACATTACGAATTTATGTTCGTACTGTGTTTATTGCAAATTATTGTTCTTTTTCTTAAAAAAAGAACTATTGTTCTTGTTTTTAGAAAAAGAACAAAAAGATAAATTTAATAAGATGTTCCAAGTGATTTATACAAATGGACGATATCAAATTACGAATTTACGTTCGTATGTGTTTATTACAAATTATTGTTCTTTTTCTTAGAAAAAGAACAAAAAAAGAACAAAAAAGATAAATTTAATAAGATGTTCCAAGTGATTTATGCAAATGGACGATATCACATAACGAATTTAAGTTCGTAATGTGTTTATAACAAATTATTGTTCGTTTTTTTTAGAAAAAGAACTATTGCTCTTTTTTTAGAAAAAGAACAAAAAAAAGAACTAAAAAGATAAATTTAATAAGATGATCCAAGTTATTTATTTTAATGGACGATATCACATTACGCATTTATGTTCGTAATGTGATTATCACGAATTATAGTTCTTTTTTTCTTCTTCTTATTTCTTTTTTTTTTAAAAAAAAGAGCAAAAAAAGAACAAAAAAGATAAATTTAATAAGATGTTCCAAGATCTAAATACTAATATTAAGGTTGTTTTCAAAGGTTTTCCTGTCATAAAGATCAACGTTAATAAAAAAACACATAAAAAAACACACGTTAATAAAAAAGCAACAAAAACATTCCTGTAATTTTAAATTGTAATTGTAAAATAAAAAAGCCTTTGTGATCCAATTTTTGTAATGTTTGAAATGTTATTTCAGCTATACATTCCCAGATGGTAGGCAACCGAAATGCAAACTTTGTATTTTTCATTTTTGGTTGTCATAAAAATGTTGAGTAATTTATCCTTTTTTAAACATAATTGAAATATTAGTATGCGAAGTTTGTTTTCTTAAAGATCAAATAAAGGTATGATAAAAACTTCACAAAATAGGAAAGTCCTATCTTTGTCCAGGTTCTTATTTGTGTTAAAAACTTAATGATCTGACCAATCTTCACTTTTACAGTGTTAACTCAAGTAATCCTACTTTCAGTGATGGTCATAAAATCTAAAATAAACCTTCAGGAGGTGAATTTATTCTAGGTTTGAGAACGTTTTCTATTCTTGATTTGCAAATGATGATTCATCCTTGATATCAGAAAGTTTCTCTACCCTTGTTTTGTAAGGGCAGGCTCAAACCCGAAATAAAGGGGCTGCTTATGCAAGCTTAATGCGAATCTCATACCACGCAAACAAGCATAGTTGAATTAAACATTGTTTCAAATTTGCGTGGTTCATTTTCTAATAATTTATAAACTTTGTTGGGTTTTGTGATAAATGTTGTTACTGACATTAAAATCAATCTTACACTGATGACTGGGTTGTTTTGGAATCACAAAATATACAAAAAAAAATATATAAAGCTAAATTAATTGTTTTTAAAAAATTTTACAAAAAAATTACGTAAGTTATTTGTTTACTATAAATCACGAGCATAGTTTGAAATTAAAATACAGAAGTTGTTCACATTATATCACGAAATAGTACTTTCATATCGTTTAAAATTAAAATAGACAAGTTATTTGTTCACTTTAAATCACGAGATTGTACTGTCATAAAAATACACGAGTTGTTCACCTAAAAACACGCGATAGTAATTTGATACAGTTTAAATTTGAAATACGTAAGTTATTTGTAGACTTTAAATCACGAAATAGTACTAAAATTAAAATACATAAGTTATTTATTCTCTCTAAATCACAAGATAGTACTTTTATATAGTTTAAAGTTAATTCCAGTTCAAGGTAATCAGACAGTGGATTTATGAGCTAACTTAACTTACTGATTGTGTAAGAGGTCCAGTCCCATTTTTTGCTCTCCATGAAGAAACATAGTCGTAGCAGTTGGTGCTGTAAGGTGGTTTAATTCTTATAATTTCATTCTGAAGCAGAAAGTAGCAAAAAGAATTTGTTTTTTATGAAATAATTTTCTAGTTTAATGTCAACTAATATTGAATAAAATCAGTGATTACCAGTGAAACATCACCATTGTATTGCTTTCCTCCTTCCATAACGTATCCCTCTACAAATGGGTTTACTAACTGCATTCTGTTATGAACAACTGCATGCACAATAACTGGATCAAATGTAAAGAAGTAGTCTTCGGGTTTAGTATCAATGATCAAGTATATTTCTAAGGAAAGAAAAATGGGTAAGAACAGAGTTTAACCCGGCCATCCAAAACACAAAACTCTATCAGCAAAAGATTATTAAGTACCCTCCTCTTCGTTAGTGGTAAAAAGTTTAGGTTTTTGTGGTATAAAGGTAAATACTGAAATATCACTGTTGAGACAAATGAGGTTTTTTTTTCTCTGTGTATCTTTTTCCGTTGAATCGATTGAAATCAATTTGGGGAAATAAGTCCAATAGTTTGGAAGTTATAAAGGTTTTATGTTCAAAAAGAATATTTGAGATATGTTTAGAAATGGTTAGATTGTATCAATTTTCACATCTGGCACTGCTGTATAAAAAATGTAACGCCTTATGTACTCTATCAGGCTGAAACTAAAGAAACCATATACGAAGCAGTAAGAAATCTAGAAATGCAGTCTATTTCTAACTTAAACTTATTTAAATTTTTGACATTGCTGCGTAGTTGCTAACTAGACAAGTGAGGTAACATTTAATGTTTATTCTGTTACCCTTAACGATATGAAATGAGGCTTATCGACCAGTTGAAAAATGAATTTGTTCTTTTAAATCAAGAATCTAAAAATTACGGCTATTGAGCCAGAACAGGCTTACAAACATCAACCTTCCGGCCAACTTTTTTGGCTCTATTGTATAATTGAGGCGTTGAACAGCATACCCATTTTTGGGTTTACGGCTATCAATATTCAACTCCACGCCCTTGTAATTTTGAACTCAACTCAGACAAGGACTGCATTGTTACGACCATGGAAAATTGTTTGATGGCATCACTAGCATTTGCGTCAAAGTCATGGAAGGGAAAACCACAAAACCCCCCACGGTTAGCTCCACGGCAAGGGGATCACTGAAAATATTGTACGTTAGCACTGTGGTCGGGGAAAGCTGGGAGCAGAATATGTATCGACCAGCCCACGGTGGAATTCGCTTCTGTGTCATCACATTGGGAAACACGCGCTCTTTTTCCTGGGCCACCAGACTCTGCTTTTTAGCTGCTTGGAAAATTTTTGAAATAGCTATTGCAATGAAAAGGCCATAAATTTTGCTGGAACTTATGAGATCAATTTTGAAAATTGTATTGCTATCCATCACAGAACTCTAGCTGAAATGTGGAGCATTCTAGCATTCTAACCTCAAAATTTTGTAAGTGATCGAAATTTTATAAATCCCACTCCTACATGCACAAAAGCAAATTGCATAAAAATGATTGACATGTCTAATAATTTATTCATTTTCAAATATTTTTTTCAAAATTTTTTTTAAAATTGATACTAGGTTCTTAAAAATTTTTTTTTGACATTTTCTTTTCATGTTCAATCTAATTTTGTAAAATAGATTCATTTCTTTCTTAAAGCTTCTGCATTGCTTAAAAAAAGTCCTCGCATACATCTCAGACAGCAGTGCAATCTTCATTTTAATGTCAGCAACAAGGTTTTCAAATGATTAGCAGATAAACCATACAAGCTTGAAACAGTGTTAAATTTAACTATGCTAGCATACTCGTTTTGAGTTTCTCATTAAGCTTGAATAAACAACCCTTTTATATAAAGAGCGAATCTGTCTTTTCAAAACTAGGCTAAAAAAAACCTTCTGAAATCGAGGTTGAATCATTATTGTCATATTAAGAACAGAAAGCGTTCTCAAATTGAGGATGAATTCTGTCTCTCAAGGTTTATTTTATATTTTATGACCATCACTGAAAGAAAGCTTATTTGCGCCGGTTTTTACATACTTATTTTAGCATTTTAAAAGTGAAGGTGGCCCTGATTATTAAATTTTCAACACAAAAAATGTCGCATTTGAGAGACTGGATAACGTTAGAATGAAAAAAGAAAAAGCTAAATTTTAAAAAATATGAACATTAAGAGATATTTTAAAGCTAGGTTATGCCATGGATTCATTCGTAAATGAAAAAATAATAATAAAAAAGAAACGTTCATAAAATATTTTGAAGACATACTTAACGAATTCGCGTAAATTTCTTCTTCAAAATCCGGTTTTTCTTTAGCTGAAGCAATGGTGATGCAGATATTGGGATAATTTTCAACATCAGTAAAAGGTGTCCCGGTTAAACTGTCACTGTAAGTAATTGAAATCATCTTAACGTGAATGTTATTCAAAATAAAAATATGCATCAAATGTAAATGAGTGTTCATGTAACAGATCAAAAATATTTGAATATATTTTTTGCCGCTCTCACAATATTCAGAAATTCCTATTTGAAATCTGAAAAATTGTAAAAAAGAAATACTTTGTTTTCCTCATGTTTCAAGGTTTTTACATAATTTTTTTTTAAATCTCCTCTACCATGGTATTGGCAAGTTTTTGCTATTTCTCCCCTATAGTATTACATCTTTGTATCCCAAATGGCGGCTCAATTTCAGATAGATGGGCCAGGTTGTTTGGGAAGTAAAGGCAGTCTGTGCACCCTGCTGACCATATTGCCACAATCATGCTGTTGGTCGTGAAGTTGTGAAGCAATAACCTCCATGACTCCCCTCCCTACTTGGCCGAAACGGGCTGTTGCAGCAAACTGGAGAGGTTGAAAAGTCATATTTACCGAAACCATGGTAACAGAAAGGTAAAAATGAGGAGAATGAGGAAATCGTGTAATCTTGAGACACCTATTCTATTTGCGAGGACTATAGCTGGGGTATTTAAACCTTTTTACATTTGAAATTAAGTTTTTTTATTTTTACATAATTAAAAAAAAGAGTCGTGATGGCACTGAACTATTACAAGAAAAGAAATAGTTACAGAAATGCGTTACTTGATTAAAAAAATTGAAATAAGAATTAAATTGAGACCTTAAACGAAGCAAAGTATGGTTTTGTAAGGGCTACAAGGAAACATGTGTCATTTATCATTAAAAACCTTCGCAGGTGGAGAGCTAGGGGTCGTAAATTCGATCCCTAGCTCTCCAGCTTGCCTCATTCATCTCTAGCTCGGCAGCGTGATACACAACCGGCGTGCAGATTAAGTCCGTTACGACTGAAAGTCTATTAGCAGATTGTGTTGTTAAAGTTTTGAGAGAGGTGTTTAAGCTCAGAGGCATAGACCAAGTCACCTAACAAGAGAAAAAATGACATGGAATACCCACCTTGGCCGTTAAGATATAGCTCCCTGTAAAACGAGGCCAGATACTTGGCTATGGTTAGGTGATATTATATGTGCCATTTAAAATAAGGGTCCATTGAATAAAAACATTGTTACAAATTTATAAGTATTTGGTAATGATAAAATAATTTAAAAGCACATGAAAATAACTTACTGTGTTTTTAAATTATACGCAATTTGATTATACTGTGCATTTATGTTATTGAAGTGCATTCTAATGATTAAAAAGGCTTATTTAAAGAGTTATAAACTAGAAAGTTATACACTACATGTTTAAATTTTTGTCACATTTGCCATAGTATTTTTTTAAAATCATCTCCGCAATAGTTTTTAGGAAATATTCTACTGATTTTTGGCATCCTGGGGATACCAATGTATATGAATGATGCCTTCGACCAACTATTTTAATCACTATATTTCCGTTGAATGCCTCCATGGCATTCAACGTGTTAATACACATTACTTATTTCTTACCTGCAACCCTTTGCACTGCGACTACCGTATGCCATCTCGCAATCAATATCCATTTTCGGAAAAAACTCAACAGCTTCGAACCAAGATCTCGAGTCTGTCACCTGATCGTATTCCTCCCTTTTTGGTACCTGCAAATGGGTTCATACTGTTTATTAATTTTTTTTTACTGCTTATTCTTTAAAGAATATACTATTTTTAATTCTAAATATATAAAGACAGGATAATAGGCTTTTTATTTAAAAAACTAAATTCTTTCATGTATTTACAGTAACTAAGTTTAGATTTTAAATGTTTCGAATAAATATTTTTTTTTAAAAAACGACTAGGCTATAAAATTAAATGATGAATAAAAGTTAAAGTGATGGAAATGACGTGAACTAATGTATGAACGAATCGGTAAATTTAACTAATTAATAAATGGGCAAAATCTATCTATCAATGGGTGAATTAGCGTGTTCGTGAATCAGCGAATCAATGAAGAATACTGTAAAAGGACGAAGCGGTGAATGGAGGAAAATCAGCGAGAATGGTTGAAACAGCGAATCTTTTACGTAAGTGGAAAAGCGTATTTTGAATCAGTAAACTGGTGAAACAGTTTATAAATAAAGAATTTAAGTTTTGTAAGCAAAAAACTATTTTGACGACAGTTGTAACATTACAAATTAGCAAACCGGTGAAACAATTTATAAATAAAGATTTTATAAACCTAAAGCTTCTGTGACGACAGTTGTTACACAACGAACCAGTATAGCAGCGTAACTGCTTACAAATAAAGAACCAAAGTCTTATAAACTTAAGGATTTTGTGACGACACTTGTAACACCACAAATCAACAAACCAGCGAAAAGTTCACAAGTAAAGAATTGAAGTTTTGTAAACTAAAAGCTATTTTGACGACAGTTGTAACATTACAAATTAGCAAACCGGTGAAACAGTTTATAAATAAAGAATTAAGATTTTATAAACCTAAAGCATCTGTGACGACAGCTGTAACACCACGAATCAGTATAACAGCGTAACTGCCTACAAATAAAGAATTAAAGTTTTATAGACTTTAATAGGATTTTGTGACGACAGTTGTAACACCACAAATCAACAAACCAGCGAGAAGTTTACAAATAAAAAATCAAAGATTTATAAAAAACAAAAGCTTTAGAGCAACATTCTTAACACCACTTAAGAATGTTATTAAAAGCGAAGTATCATGAATCCATTAAAGAAATTTAAATGCTTAATGCGTACTTACTCCCATTTCTATTGCAGTATAATTACGAGGAGTTCCTTCTACTGCACGAATACTGAAGCAGTACAGGGGATATTTTTCGCAGAAAGTTTTGGGGTTCTCAAAAAATGTACATGATGCATTGCGTTTGGCGCAGAACTTCATTCGACTGAATCTAAACAGAGGAAAAAAAACTTTTAATAAAAGATATTCTTAAAAAAAGTATTCTTAAACTTTACCGAATTCGATAGAATGCATGCTTGAGAATATTTAAATATTTCCCGAAATATGAATCAAAGCTGATATAAGTATAAACATTTTGTATTAATATGCGTGATTTAGTACCGGGTATCCCAGAAATTACTGACTTAAAAAAACAATTATTCGTTTGACGCAGATGGGACACCGGTGTCCTTTTATATATATATATATATATATTTCTTACGGTCTAATAGTAACTATAAAAATCTGTTGGATTATAGGAATTATATTTTAAATATCAATTTAAGAAAAAAGTACTTAGAAATTTTTTTCATTCTTATAAAATTTATCAATAATTAATTTTGTAAATTAAAGAAATTTCAATGCTCAATAATTCTTTCGGATCTAAATGACTGCAAATAAGGCAAATATGAAAAATTATTGTTGGATGTGAGCCGTGCTTTTAAGTATTTACCTTTCACGCAGAAAAAAGCACTAGTGTTTCTATACTGCATCTTATAATCATAAATTGTATAAATGCTAAACGTAATATTTTTCACTTATTTTGACCTAATACAAATTAATACAAAATAATGAAAAAAAAGTATGAAAAATATGCTATAATAAAAGAGACATCAATGTACTGTTTGCTGCCTTCTGCTCAAGAAACCACTAATTGTTCATATCAAATTTAAAAAAACAAACAGTTTTTTTTCTTTACTATACGTTCACCTAAAGATGACAAACTGTAGTTAAGAAACTATAAAATAATATTTTGCGATGAATCTCTGGCCATTAAAACCGCATTGAGCTTTTTCAGACCCATTCTAGTTGCATGGGTCTATGCTGCTTTTGTCCTCCTCCGTGTTGTTGATTATTCTCTTTTTTGTTTGTTTGAATTTACGTCGCACTAGAGCTGCCAGTGGGCTATTGGCGCCGGTCTGGGAAACGTCCCTGAGGATGATCCGAAGACATGCCATCACAATTTAGATCCTCTGCAGAGGTGATGGCACCCCCACTTCGGTAGCCCGACGATCTTCACGCGAAGTCGAGCACTTTACGGTAGAACAGTTTAGCGAGGACCAATACCGCACACTCTCGGTCCCTACACAGACTTATCCAAGTGGTCACCCATCCGCCCACTGTCCACAGTCAGTGATGCTTGGCTTCGGTGGTTGATTATTTTGAAAACACTGTTTTAACTTTTTCAAGCTACCAGCGCCATCTATTTACAAACATAGTATCTGATTTTAAAACTTGAAAAGAATGAAAAGCAGCAAGCCATGCATTATTTTGCTTTTTTTTTTCCGTTTTATTTAATCAATGTTTCATATTATCGTTCATTTTTTGGGAAAGCTTGCTAAATTTAAATGCATTTCAATGCCTAAAGAAATGAAATTCGATGTCAAAAACATCTTGCAAAAGAAGGTAAAAAGTAACATATTTAGAATTTTAAATTGAAAACATATTTTTTTCAAGAGATTAAAAATTTATAAAATAGCTAAAAGTTACTACATTTAAATACATAAGGAAAAGAGATTCTGTGAAATTTTATGTCAGAAACATATTTCTGAAAAAAAAGTGCTGATACTTTATATTTGGAATTCTGCATTAAAAATATATTTAAAAAAATTGAAATTTAATCTTACAAAGAGGCGAAAAGTTACTATATTTAAATGCATTTTAAAACATAAGGAAATGTCATAAAAGAAACATTTCGTTAAAGAAATAATGAAAGAGAAAGCTATGTATAATGCAATTAAATAATACTACAACTTCAAAGGAAAGTTGCACAATGCGGCAAAAATTCCATAAGAAAATTGAAACTACTGGAATACAAATTAGTTCGGTCAGTTTTCAAAAGAGGGCTCAGGCTGTTATGAATGTTTCATAGTGACAGCTGGTTTCGGTGGTTTCAGAGAGGTTAGACATCTGTCAATAATATTCAGTTTATATTGCTTTGAATATCATTCAAAACTCCTAATTTTTACTTTGTTGAATATGTCAAATTTTGTGGTAATTTTATGTTTTTACTTTAATTGGAAGAAAAATGCAGCTGAAGCGCATCGAATGCTTGTAGAAGTTTATGGTGACAATGCTCCAACTAATAAATTATGTAGGGAATGATTTCGACGTTTCAAGAATGGTGAATGAAGAATGATGTCACTATGTGAATGGTGAATGATATACTATGAGCTGCTACAACCTGGTGATTCCATTACGGGTGGTCGGTATAGGCTACAATTGATTCGTTTGAGCCGTGCATTTCGAGAAAAACGGCCGGAATACGAGCAAAGACATGACAAAGCTATTCTTTTGCATGATAACGGTCGGCCTCATGTCACAAAAGTCTTAAAAAGTTATTTGGAAAAGCTCAAGTGGGGTATTTTACTGCCCCCGCCGTATTCACCGGACATCGCTCCTTCTGATTACTGGTTATTCCGACGGATGCAGCACGATTTGGCAGGTCACCGGTCCACTTCTTTCACGGAAATCGAAAATTGGCTCCTAACTTGGATCGCATCAAATGACGAAACAATATTTCTACATGGAATTCGAAAATTGACTGAGAGGTTAGAAAAGTAGCAGCCAGCGATGGACAATACTTTAATTAAGCTGTTCATTCATTTTGTTCTGAAATAAATGCTTTTTTGACCACAAAAAAAAGGACCGAACTCATTTGTACTCCCAATAATAGAATCTAAAGAAAGTTGGAAAAAACATATTTATAATTCTGCATTAAAAAATGTTTTTCTTAGTAAATTAAAAAGCGAAAAGTTACTAAATTTAAAAACATTTTAATACGTAAAGAAAATGTTCATGTCAGAAATATATTGCAAACGAAAGTGAAATATGACATATTTAAAGTTCTACATTAAAGAAATTTAAAAAAAAACTTAAACAAACACTACTAAAAAAATTAAACAAGCACAACTAAAAAATTAACAAAAAACTATTTTAAAAGATAAATAAAGGTATACAACAAATTTTAAATAAAAATTGTGATCGCTTTATTACGATCACTGGTCACCCATTGGTCAAATGTTTTTTTTATTTTCTGGATTGACTCCGTTAAACGCCATAACATTTCAAATCATGGGTTTCAAAAACTGTCTCAATGGATGTTTGTCGTCGGATTGGTTTTCAAATCCTGCCTATGTACGTGTTTCAAGACGTCACAAAATACTTTTCCTTCTTCAGTATTCATATTTACAGGTATAGGACAAAATAATAGGAACACCTGTGAAAAAATGAAAATATTTTATTAATAAGGAGTTGGGCCACCTTTGGCCTGAATGACAGCTTGCATTCGACGTGGGATTGACAAATAAAGGTCTTGAACAAAGTTCATTGGAATTTGCAGTCATTCCTCCTGCAGGGCTGTCTCGAGTTCAGAGAGTGTGCGCGGAGGAGGAAACCGAGCACGGACTTTTTTCTCCAAAAAACCCCACAAAGGCTCAATGATATTGAGATCAGGGGACTGAGGACACCACGTTAGATGGTCCACTTCATCATTATGCTCATTTATCCATGTTTGAACACAGTGAGTCGTGTGAACTGGGGCGTTGTCAATTAGGAACACAGGACGTTCTCCCGGAAAGAGAGTATGAAGCATAGGGTGAAGATGATCTGCAAGAATGCTTCGGTAATGGTCCCCTTTGACCACCCCCTCAAGACAACGAGAGGCCCCAATCCACGGGCAGATATAGTGCCCCACACCATCACAGAACCACCTCCATGTTTCACGGTTGGAACCAGGCAGTCAACATGCAATGCTTCTGCCGACGTTCGCCACACGAACACACGTCCGGTGGTCTGGAATAGTGTAAAAGAGGATTCGTCAGACCAGATGACTTGATCCCATTGCAGTTGTGTCCATTTTAGGTGGTCTTGGCACCACTGTAGTCTCATCAAAGCATTCCGCGCTGAAACTAACGGTTTTGGAATAACTACTCTGCCATGAATGTTAGCAGCATGCAACTCCCTTTGAATAGTTTTCATGGATACAGGGTTCTGAAGGTGGGTATTCATCTCGGATGTTATCACCGGCAGTGTAGTCTTGCGTTTTCGAGCGACGATCCTCTTCAACACCCGTCTATCACGGTCTGACAACTTCGACTTCCTGCCGCTGTTGTGCCTCGCCGAAGACACAATACCCAACTTTGTGCATGCCGACAGAGTCCTTGATACAGTAGTCCTTGAAACACCTACAAGGTTCGCTGTTCTGGACACGGACGCTCCAGTCAGGCGAGATCCGATTATCATGCCTCTTTTAAGGTCAGAGAGGTCGGACATAATCTCGTTTTGCTGGAAACAGATTTTTCTCATGCAAATCTCACACTGCCAAATGCTAGACAGATACCTTGCCTTTCATCACCACTAGGTGGCACATTCTTGCGACACGTGCCCGCCGCTTATTGGACGGTCGAGAACGATTCCATTCTTTCACAGGTGTTCCTATTATTTTGTCCTATACCTGTATATTGAAATCACCGTCAAACCAGTAATTGTAAGTTAATAATAAAAAGAATATAAAAATGCTTTAAACTATTGTTATGTAAATACATTAAAAATGCCTGCTGGTGAAAATAATAAGAAATAAAAGTTATAACAAGCTTTTTTTCAAACCATTGCGGGCTAAAGAACACTATTATAATTATTAAAAAAAACGAAATTATCAAACAGCAGCGGTAGCCATAGCAACGCAATGACGACGCTGCTCACTGTTTACTATCACTGTTACTCTTGAACACATTTGAAAAGTGTGATGACGTCTAAATAGGGTGCGCGCGCCATCCAACACAAGACAATACCCATTTTGCCAATGAGTAAAAATTAAAAACGTATGAAGAAAGTGAAAAACTACTAAATTTAAGTGCATTTTAACACAGAATTAAAGAAATGCGCATTGCCTATTTCTGCTGCATAAAGTAATGGCGGGAAGATCGACTTCAAAAGGGCTACTTTCTTCCACGTCTACAGTTGTGGGATACGTAAGATAATGTTGCAGAAAATCGTAAGTTTGGTAGAAAAATCCTATGAAACAACCTAAGAATATCACTGCATTCCAAACTAATTTTTTCCCTCTACCACTTTTCATTTTTTCTCTTCTTTCCTGAAAGAAAATCCACAACAATTATTATTTTATTTCTTAACCGTCGTTGAACAGCTGATACAATTTTGGGTTTACGACTACTAGTATTCAACTCAGTAGCCGAGTAATTTTAAACCCAACGCGGAAGACAAGGGAATTCCTGAATCAAGTATTGGGAGAAATTTGACTTCCTGGAAGATTTTTTGATAGAATTACCTTGCATTTGCGTTACTTGAGGAGGAAAACCACGGAAACCTCGCACGGTTAGCCTGACTGCAAGAGAAATTTTACCCATTATCCGCCTACCACTGAGGATATTTTACGTCAGCACTGTGGTCTAGGCGAGGGGGGTGCGGAATTTGTATCGACCAGCCATCGCTGGGATTCGAACCCGGTTCGCATCATTGGAAGACTAACGCTCTTTCCCCTAATAGTTGCGTCTCATTTAATATTTTTTTTATGTTGATATTTTTCTAAATGCAGTAGTCATTTTGTTAGAAAAATGCATAACAATTTTAATTTTATGTGCACACAAAATCTTATGAAACAAACTGTATTATGAGTTAAACAAAAATTAAAAGTCAAAATTTAAAAGTTTGATGAAACAGGCTGTTTCATAATTTTGTTTAAATTTACGCTGGTTACTTAATATTTATAAAATTAACGCATACGAGAGATGTTTTTTAACAACATTAGGTGCGTTCATAAAACCTATTTTTTTTTAACTGTAGTATATGTTTTTACCAACTTTGCTATAATACTTTCTTTATTTACTAATTTTTCCTCTCCTCTTATATGCATTTCACGAGCTTAGGCGAGAATAAAGAGTTTAAAACTGTTGTATCTAGAAACATTGGTATTTATAATTTTGTACCAGCAGCTGGAGAAGAAGTGAAGTGATTATGCCTAACCAAGTGATTAAAATCAGATATTTTTCCTTACCAAACGAATGGATATTTTAAATACAACTTTTGCATGCTTCACTTTATGCATGAAGTTTAAAGTCAAGTTCTAAATCATTAAACGAATATCTTTGACTGTAGTTCATAATAGTATATTGGAAGTAATTTGCACCAAATAATAACAATTGTAAAATGGTAAATAAGATCAGATACTGATGTAAATAACTTTGTCTTTAATATCACGAAGAATTACAATAATAATAATTAAAATAACAATAATAATTAAAAATTGCTGCTGCCTTCTGGTAACAAAATATCCAAATTTTGCGACCCCCCCCCCAAAAAAAAAAAANATATATTTAAAAAAATTGAAATTTAATCTTACAAAGAGGCGAAAAGTTACTATATTTAAATGCATTTTAAAACATAAGGAAATGTCATAAAAGAAACATTTCGTTAAAGAAATAATGAAAGAGAAAGCTATGTATAATGCAATTAAATAATACTACAACTTCAAAGGAAAGTTGCACAATGCGGCAAAAATTCCATAAGAAAATTGAAACTACTGGAATACAAATTAGTTCGGTCAGTTTTCAAAAGAGGGCTCAGGCTGTTATGAATGTTTCATAGTGACAGCTGGTTTCGGTGGTTTCAGAGAGGTTTGTCATCTGTCAATAATATTCAGTTTATATCACTTTGAGTCTCATACAAAAACCCTAATTTTTACTTTGTTGAATATGTCAAATTTTGTGGTAACTAAGCACCATTTGTGGGAGGTTTTATGTTTCTGCTTTAATTGGAAGAAAAGTGCAGCTGAAGCGCATCGAATGCTTGTAGAAGTTTATGGTGACAATGCTCCAACTGATAAATTATGTAGGGCATGATTTCGACGTTTCAAGAATGATGAATGAAGAATGGTGAATGGTATACTATGAGCTGCTACAACCTGGCGATTCCATTACGGGCGGTCGGTAGAGGCTACAATTGATTCGTTTGAGTCGTGCATTACGAGAAAAACAGCCGGAATACGAGCAATGACATGACAAAGCTATTCTTCTGCATGTTAACGGTCAGCCTCATGTCACAAAAGTGGTAAAAAATTATTTGGAAGAGCTCAAGTGGGGTATCTTACCGCACCCGCCGTATTCACCGGACATTTCTGCTTCTGATTACTGGTTGTTCTGAGGGATGCAGCACGATTTGGCAGGACACCGGTTCACTTCTTTCGCAGAAATCGAAAATTGGCTCCTAACTTGGATCGCCTCAAAAGATGAAACATTTTTCTACATTGCCTGAGAAATGGGAAAAGTAGTAGCCAGCGATGGACAATACTTTAATTAAGCTGCTCATTCATTTTGTTCTGAAATAAATGCATTTTTGACCACAAAAAAAAAACGGATCGAACTCATTTGTACTCCCAATAATAGAATCTAGCTAAAGAAAGTTAGAAAAAACTTATTTATAATTCTACATTAAAAACATATTTTTTTTAGTGAAAATTTAAAACTTATTTTAAAAAGCGAAAAGTTACTACATTTAAGAACATTTTAATACATAAAGAAAATGTTCATGTCAGAAATATATTGCTAAAGAAAGTAAAATATATCATATTAAAAGTTCTGCATTAAAGAAATTAAAAAAAAAAACTTAAACAAACACTACTAAAAAAATTAAACAAACACAACTAAAAAATTAACAAAAAACTATTTCAAAAATAAATAAAGGTATACTACAAATTTTAAATAAAAATTGTGATCTCTTCATTACGATCACTGGTTACTCATTGGTCAAATGCTTTTTTTCTTTCCTGGATTGACTCCGATAAACGACACAACATTTCAAATCATGGGTTTCAAAAACTGTCTCCATTGATGTTTGTCGTCGGATTGGTTTTCAAATCCTGCCTATGTACATATTTCAAGACGTCAAAAAAATACTTTTCCTTCTTCAGTATTCATATTTATATTGAAATCACCGTCAAGCCAGAAATTATAAGTTAATAATAAAATGAATATAAAAATACTTTAAATTATTGTTATGTAAATACATTAAAAATACCTGCTGGTGAAAATAATAAGAAATAAAGCTTATAATAAGCTTATTTTCAAACCATTGAGGGCTACAGAATGCTATTATAATTAAAAAACAAAAAGAAATTATCAAACAGCAGCGGTCGCCATAGCAACGCATACAATGACGACGCATGCTCACTGTTTACTATCAATATTACTCTTCAACACATTTGAAAAGTGTGGTGACGTCTAAATAGCATGCGCACGCCATTCAACCCAAGACAATACCCATTTTGCCAATGAGTAAAAATTAAAAGCTTATAAAGAAAGTGAACAATTACTAAATTTAAGTACATTTTAACACAGAATTAAAGAAATGCGCATTGCCTATTTCTGCTGCATAAAGTAATGGCGGGAAGATCGACTTCAAAAGGGCTACTTTCTTCCACGTCTACAGTTGTGGGATACGTAAGATAATGTTGCAGAAAATCATAAGTTTGATAGAAAAATCCTATGAAACAACCTAAGAATATCACTGCATTCCAAACTAATTTTCTCCAGCTACCACTTTTCATTTCTTCTCTTCTTTCCTGAAAGAAAATCCACAACAATTATTATTTTATTTTATAACCGTCGTTAAACTGTCGACCTCTTTCTAGGTATGCGAGTACTAGTGTTCAACTCAGTAGCCGAGTAATTTTGAACTCAATGCAGAAGACAAGGGAATCCCTGAATCAAGTATTTTATTTTATAACCGTCGTTGAACAGCCGACCCAATTTCATGGGTTTACGACTACTTACGTTCAACTCCGTAGCCTTGTAATTTTGAACCAATCCAGAAGACAAGGAAACTCCTGGATCAGTACCCCCAGAGGTATTGATTTGTTGTGGGAACATGGAGGACTTTGAGACTCGACAGATTTAACGTGCATCAGTCACCATTTACTACACGGGGAGTCTTCGGCCGGCGAGGATCGAACCCACGACCTCTTGGATATGGGCCCAGCGCCCTACCGACCATGAATCAAGTATTGGGAGAAATTTGCCTTCGTGGAGGATTTTTTGATAGAATTACCTTGCATTTGCGTTACATGAGGAGGAAAGCCACGGAAACCTTGCACGGTTAGCCTGACTGCAAGAGAAATTTTACCCATTATCCGCCTACCACTGAGGATATTTTAAGTCAGCACTGTGGTCTGGGCGAGGGGGTGCGAAATTTGTATCGACCAGCTATCACTGGGATTCGAACCCGGTTCACATCATTGGAAGACTAACGCTCTTTCCTCTAATAGTTGCGCTTGCCGGGATAGCCTGGTCGGTAGGGCGCTGGGCCCATATCCAAGAGGTCGTGGGTTCGATCCTCGCCGGCCGAAGACTCCCCGTGTAGTAAATGGTGACTGATGCACGTTAAATCTGTCGAGTCTCAAAGTCCTCCATGTTCCCACAACAAATCAATACCTCTGGGGGTACTGATCCAGGAGTTTCCTTGTCTTCTGGATTGGTTCAAAACTACAAGGCTACGGAGTTGAACGTAAGTAGTCGTAAACCCATGAAATTGGGTCGGCTGTTCAACGACGGTTATAAAATAAAATAAAATAGTTGCGCTTCATTCAATATTTTTTTTATGTTGATATTTTTCTAAATGCAATAGTCATTTTGTTAGAAAAATGCATAACAATTTTAATTTTATGTGCACACAAAATCTTATGAAACAAACTGTATTATGAGTTAAACAAAAATTAAAAGTCAAAATTTAAAAGTTTGATGAAACAGGCTGTTTCATAATTTTGTTTAAATTTACGCTGGTTACTTAATATTTATAAAATTAACGCATACGAGAGATGTTTTTTAACAACATTAGGTGCGTTCATAAAACCTATTTTTTTTTAACTGTAGTATATGTTTTTACCAACTTTGCTATAATACTTTCTTTATTTACTAATTTTTCCTCTCCTCTTATATGCATTTCACGAGCTTAGGCGAGAATAAAGAGTTTAAAACTGTTGTATCTAGAAACATTGGTATTTATAATTTTGTACTAGCAGCTGGAGAAGAAGTGATGTGATTATGCCTAAACAAGTGATTAAAATCAGATATTTTTGCTTACCAAACGAATGGATACTTTAAATACAATTTTTGCATGCTTCACTTTGTGCATGAAGTTTAAAGTCAAGTTCTAAATCATTAAACGAATATCTTTGACTGTAGTTCATAATAGTATATTGGAAGTAATTTGCACCAAATAATAACAATTGTAAAATGGTAAATAAGATCAGATACTGATGTAAATAACTTTGTCTTTAATATCACGAAGAATTACAATAATAATAATTAAAATAACAATAATAATTAAAAATTGCTGCTGCCTTCTGGTAACAAAATATCCAAATTTTGCGACCCCCCCCCCAAAAAAAAAACAACGGCCTACAATTGCCATATTAGTTTTTTCTTTCCTGCTTTAAATTACAAAGAAAAGCACAAATGTAATATTAACAGTACAGGTAAATACCTTTTAATTAGGAATGCAAAAATATTTATAGGACTACACCAGCTTACTTATAACTTACACCAATTTTATGCTGATGACAACCAAACCAATATGAAAATTAATGTGGGAAAACTGGATCCAACCATGTGATTTTCTGGCCAATTAAAATGCACCGACAACAATGGATAGCTGAGACATCATCCTTAGATTTTTATGTATAGTGAGAAATTACAGTAAAAAGAAATACCTGTATTGATAAAATAGGTTGATCAGTCATTATGTCCGGTTGGTCAAAATTGATTACGCAATCACTTCGTTTCTTGATGTCGATCATCGAAATAGTCTTCAATGAGGGAGTGGAACTTCCCGGCACTGTATGCGGATGATTGACCTTCTTCACAATTACTCTAATTTTTTTGACGGCTTGACGTCTTTGTTCCATGACCTTTTCCTAATAAAAAATATGCTTTTTATGATGATACGTAATTATACTGCTTTTTTTTATTGAAATACCAACATTAATATATATTTTCAAATGCGAAAGAAATAATATAAAGCCACAGTAAGCATCCGCTATAACGACAATTAATTATATTAGACGAAATTGCCATTATAATGAGCTTGTCTCTATAAGCAAATACACAAACTTTGGTAATAGCAATACTAAAAAGTATTTTAAATAGAGAAATTTACCTCTTTTTCGTTCATTTTGGGTAGTTATTTTAATTTAAAATACATATTTATAGTTTATTGCTTTTGTCTAAAGGCTGTAGACTGAATAACGTAGTTCTGTACTTTACGAAATGCACAAGGTCAAAAGATCTTCAATATTAATGTTTGAACAACTTGTAATTTGTTTTTGCAAGGCTTCTCTTGACGTCATTGATAACAGTGAATGTTGCTGTAACAGTGAATGTTGAATAGTACGTTGTCATTATGCGATGTAAAGGAGCATGATAGATAAATGGTCAATAAAAAACCAACTCTTTTGAAGTGGATGGCAAGATTTATAAAATAGCAGAATTAATTTTCTTTTGTAAGGCCGAAGATAACTTAACCGGTGGTGGCACGCACATAGCCTGATAAAAATAAGGTATTAAAATAGTCACAAAGAAACAGTACACGTTTTTCGTTTTTCTGCATTGATTTTAGAGATAAATAAACCTTTTTCGTACAACGTTGCTCACTTAGAGAGCAGAAAAACGTAATTCCCTAAAACGTTTTGACGTAATAACGAAAGGCTAATAATTTTGACTCGTTATAAACGTGCAAATTTTGTATCTTTAAAATTAAGGATTTTAACGTTGATTGGGAAATTTGCAGTCATAGCGGATTTTGCGTAGTATGCCATGCTTCTTAGATCGAGCTTTTACCATACTTTTTGAATGTAGAGTATTGCTAATCAAGTCTAGAATTAAAAAAATAAATAAATGTCATTTTATAGTTGTAATTAATTAAAGTCATTTGAACTAAAATTGATACTTCTTACCATGAAACATGATAGAACTTTCCATGAAATTGATACTTCTTGCAATGGAACGTGATAGAACTTTCTATGGAATTGATATTTCTTAGTATGGAATATGATAGAGCTTTCCACGGAATTGATATTTTTAAGTATGGAACATGATAGAACTTTCCATGGAGCTGATATTTCTTAGCATGAAATATGATAGAACTTTCCATCGAATTGATACTTCTTAGTATGTAATATGATAGAATTTTCTATGGAATTGATACATCTTACAATGGAAATGATTTTTTCCATTCTCAAATCGTTGTGTTATAATTTTAAAGATACTAATACTAACTTGATCATTTTATTTCTTTGCCATAAAGTTTAAAATAAAAGATAAATACAGAAATAGTTTTAGCATCAATTTTAAAATACAAAGTGTTCAATTTGAGAGTGCGTATTATTAGATTTTAAAAAGAATTTCAAGTTATTCACTTTGTAATTATGAGTTTTTTTCTTTCTATCTAAAATGAACCGCTAAAAATTTAGCTCCTTAAAATTTTGAGTGATTGATAATTATCAACAGTGATGACGTTTAATTTAATGGAGTTTATTGGTCAGAAGAAAAATATGCAAAAAGCTTTTAATTAGTTCAAAATATTTTCCATTAATGAGTAATGAAAGAAAAAGAAATTTCAAAGTTATACTAAGTGGTGAAAGAGCAGAATTGAGACTACACAAGCAGATACACTACAGTTTGTTTAGATTATAATAAGGGGGGAACTTTTTCAGAAACGGAACGAAGAATCCTGGAGAAAAACACAGACATGTGGAAAAAATTACAAACAAGTTATAACAAATAAAAAAGGAATTTGGTTATAACAAAGGTTATAACAAAGAATTAAGTTATTGCAAAAATAATCAAGCAAAATAATGGAAGAGAAAAAAATTAGTACTGTAGGATAGTGTGAGTAATGCTGGGGCTGCGAAAAATGAAAAAAAAGTTAAAACAAGAAGTGATTCACAGAAATTTAGATCAATATCTAGAAGCCAGAGTTGAAAAATTTTATCAGACGGGAAAAAAAGTCGAAAGAACCGAAGCTGTATTATGGCTGTTTCCTTGGATTTTCCGCATTTTTTACACTGCGTTAGTTCTATTTATATAAAGCAGAGAGTTAACCTTTTTTTCACTTGAATTTATTCTGTATTTGAACTTATATATAGTCATAAATAACAAAACTCAATAAGCGAAAAATTTCAAAATTCAATTAGATGAAGTTCAGAATAAAATTTATAAAAATTCTAAATGCACTCATTGCCACAAAAATTTGCGCAAATAGAAAAAGTTGCCTACACTTTACAGCAGCACACTTAGTGCAGCTCAGGGTGAAGCAACGCACTCAACAGCACATCTCAGAGTGAGAATTTATAAAAATTCTAAATACACTCTTTTCCATCAGAATTAGCACACCTAGAAAGAGTTGCCTACTCAGTACAGCAGCACACCGCTTCTGTGGGTGTGATGGTAAGGAATGCCATCACATATGACACATGATGAACCCTTTCCACTGCACCATGACAATCCAGTGGAAAGTTTAAGACACCCTTTAGCCACATGAGCTGACATTCGAAGTAGGCTCCCAGAAGACAGTTTTCAATAAAATAACGCTCAGCCACACACAACAAGGGTGTCACAGGAAAGCCTTCAGCATATCATCACCCTTTACTCGTCTGCTTTATCCCCAGATTTGTGACTGAATGAGCATATGTGGTACTACTTGGGACGGCAAATTGACCAGCCTCCGAGTTTTGTCAATTTAACTGCATTTTACAGCAAGTTTGGAACGAGATGTCGCAGGATATCATAAGGGACTTGTATACTTCAATGTTCGACCGTATTGCATCCTCCATTCACGTTAGAGGTAGCCAAAGAGGATACTAAAATCTCAATACTAAAACCTTTTCTGCAATAAATGATTATTTTGCTTCGATTTTTAATCTCCTATTTATATCAACGTTGTACTTACGAGAGTAAAATTGCGTTTTATTCTGACAATTCTTTCTAGGGGAGGTAATTTTTATGGTAATGAGTATATTATAACTCAAAAATTTGCTTATTCAAAAATGTTTTAATTGCAAAACAGTTCACCTTTTGGTTTTTTCTTAAGGTCCAGAGCGAGTCCTTGAGGTTCTTAAGTCATGACCTCTCACTCAATCCACTACTTTAAATTGACTTTTTTTTTTAAACAGAATACAATTATTCGTATGCGTGTAACACATTAACTTCTTTAAGTGGTTCATTCAATTATTTTCTAAATAAATTGAGAGTATATAAATGTTTATTTTTCTTAGGTCAACGGAATAATTGATCTTCAAAATACGTGGATATGCTTCGACTAACTTTTAAGACGCGAAATCAATATTTTTAGAGGCGCACATACGTAAATTTTATCTTGTAACAATGTATCTTTTTTTCTGCTAATTAAAAACACTGTCGTTTTTATAATAATGAACTACGGTGACCTTATTATACAATTATTGAAGCAATTTGATTATCACGCTAGTCATATTTGATCATATGCAAATGGTGTTAACCCAAAACACTTGAATAACAATTCAATAATCAATCATCAGAAGAATGCTTCTAGTTTGGGATTGGGCAATTAACAAACTTGAACGTTGAATTGTATCTTCATCATTAATATGATACTTAATAAATAAGTCATGTTGATGCTTTGGCAAAGCTGTAAATCTTTTAAAGAAAGAGTAAATACTTAAAACTTATTTTCATAATAATAAGCAAACTAGTTCAGTTGAATCTTTAAACATGAAAACGGCATTCAAATTTGAAGGCCTTATTTTGAAAAAAATTTAAGGCAAAAACGTTTCTTATGAGACATCAGACACTTTCTTTTTAGAAATGTAATTTTAGAGGTTGACAAGGGTAAAAATGGTTCAAAATGGTTTTTATGGCTGTGAGTATATTGTGATTGACATATTTGCTTATTAAAATGCTTCAATTGCAAAACAGTGGTAGGATAATAATGTTAGATACCTAACATCATTATAATAACAATTGATCGTACTCACTTGATTAAAAAATTCATTCCCTTTAAAAATATATTAATTGGAAATAACAGTCTCGGCTTCTACTGTTTCATCTTGTTTTATTTTTCATCTTATTTCACTCTCAGGGACTGTTGTTTTTCTAGTTTTGTTTTTCACTTTTATTTTTTTTCATTTCTCGATGGCAACTTTGCTTTTTATATTTCAGATTAATTTCGCTTCTCAGTTTCGTCTGGCAAGCCTCCAGCTAGTCATGTAGAGTAAGAAAAAGTACACATTGAGGGTTGTAAATTGATATGTAGGAAAGAAACAATAAAAATGCTACCAAAATCTGCAGAACCACGTCTGCAGATTTTGCACCTTAGCAATTAACCTTAGTTATCTTGTTAGGAAAATGGGAATGGGTTAAACATCAATATTAGTTTGATCATGTTTTGAACATTCTTCTCTTTTTCCTTCGGCAATTAATCAGGTTTCGATGTCTTTAGCTCCACCTTCTATATATCCGTTGAATTTAAACAGGAATTTATGTCTTTATTTTCTCTCTCTTAAATGTTATTTTTCGAGCCTCTCAATGTCCTTTTATTTCAATTTTTGAGGAAGTGTCCTTTTATTTCAATTTTCAATTTTGAATTTTTTTATATATGTTACCGGCAAAGTATGAAATCCGACATTGTATAGAATGCCTAAAATTAGCCGGCAAAGTATGAAGTGATTTATATTTCACGCATTTCCTATGCATTCTATGGATTGCCAAATGAGAAACCGGAAAAGTATAAAATACATCTCCCATTCGTTTCAAATATCACTTGGGAAGGCTCGTGACTTTTAACGCGTGGCTCGTGATTTTTGACTAATAACAAAAATTATTTTTTTACTGTGCTACATGGGAATGGAGAAATTTAGTGAAATGTAATTCAAGCCTGCCATGTTGCAACAAGTAGGTTAATTTCATATTTTTTTATATGAAAATTTTGTTTCCCTTAATAAGAAAGGCTTAAATTTTGTTTCGCATAACTTTTTAATTTTCTTTCCTCATTTTCAATAAATGTTTTTCAATGGCACTCTCAGTATTTTTTCAGAATAACATTTTTATTTTTGAGAAATGCATGTTACTGTGAATGACCGAAATCGGTAGTTTTACATTTATTCGATATTTTAATACTTACTGACGATAGATTAGAAGAAATATCAGTGTAGGGTATACCGGGCAGTGGCACTTTACCGTAAAAAACATCAGTGTAGGGTATACCGGGCAAATGTATACCTGGCAATGGCACTTAACTAGAACTAGTATGACTGGACCTCTGGTAAATGTCCGAAATATATTTGAGGACTAGTTAAGCGCTATTGCCTGGTATACATTTGCCCAGTATTCCCTACACTGTTGTTTTTTAAGGTTCAGTGCCACTGCCCGGAATACATTTGCCCTTTATACCCTACACTGATGGTTTTTTAAGGTCAATTGTCATTGCCCGGTATATATTTGCCCGATACTCCAAACACTGATGTTTCTTCTAATCTATCGTATGTAAGTATTAAAATATCGAATAAATGTAATTATATTCACGAATAAATTAATATCAAATCGGATGTAATAAATCATTCGGACATTCACCAAAGCGACTATGTGATTGTCAACATTCACCAGTGAAAGTCAACAACCACCGATTTCGCTCATTCACAGTAACATGCACATCATTTACATAATAACCTCATCAGGACGTTTATTTCATACTTTGTCTAAATAGCATCCGGTATTGTATAGAATGCTTAGGCATTCTATACAATGCCTAGGCAAAGTATGTAATACTTCTCATATTTCATACTTTGCCTGAAAACGTCAGGCATTCTATACAATGCCTAGTTATTCTATACAATGCCGACGTTTCATACTTTGCCGGTAACATATATAAAAAACAAAAACAAATTAAGGGTGGTAATTGAAAACCGAAAGTCAAATTTTTCCCAAACCGAACGATAACAAATGATACCACAACTCCTTTCATCTTGGAATTTAAAGAACGTTAAAAAAAGATGAAACTTTTTACTTAATCTTCGGCCATAGCGCATTGTAAAACAAAGATAACAAGCATCAGTGTTTCTGGTTTTTAGATGTAAGGGTGGGCCGGGATAGTTTTGTTGGTAGGACGTTGGACTCATGTTCACCAGAACGTTTAGTTCGAATCAGTTCTGTAGAAAAATCCACGTGTATTAAATGGTGGCTGGTGCGCGTTATAATCTGTCGAGATCATAAAGTCCTCCAAGTTCCCGTAACAAATCAGTACCTCTGGGGGAACTGAATTGGAGATGGGTCGTTCTCTAGTTTAGGACAAAATTATGATTCATGGATGAATGAAGTGTGATTGCGTCCTCCCTATAAAACGGGCTGTGACGTGTGTGTTGAAAGTCGTATTCTTTGCCATCGATAGCGCCACTGAAAATGTAAGAAATGCTTCCTCTGCCTTAATTCGCTTGATTCAAATACAGGCTTGCTGGTATTGGCTAGTTGCATAAGTAACAACAACACAGTAGGAGTATCATCGAAATTATCGAGAGCACTTCAAAAGATTAAACCTTATTTACCTTTCAGTGGTTAATACAATGATCTAAAAAAATCCCAACAGAAAGAAAAATTATGGCAGAGTAATGAAATTGAGAGTGATAATCGAGACTGAGCAACAGCACGAGCAGGTAGATAATGTCGCAGTCACAAGTAGCTAGTCAACTGTTCAATGTGGACAATCCATCGATGTAGGTGTATTCAAATCGATGTGGGAGTCTCTGTCATGGTAGGCGTGTTCACATTGAGTCTAAAGGTCGCCAATGTGTGAAGAGTCTTATCGGACATGTCAACATTCATCTATCAAAAGGTACTCTAACATAAGACTCGAGTTAACATGTCTTATATACTAGTGAATCGGAATTGTATTTTTGTATTGGAAGATACACTGCAATACTTGGATTCTTTTGCTTTGAACCTAGATTTGACTTCAATTTAACATTGGGATTTTAGATTTTGCTATTTTAACGTTTGATTATAACCTTGTAATTTTAACATTTAATTATTTATCTGTTGTGATACTTATTTGATTTTACTTTGATTAATTTTACTGCCGCTTTGTGATTGTAACGTTTTAATTTGTTGCAGAATCTTTACATGTCTCTAGTTGTATGTTATAGTTGCAATCCTGCATAATGCTTATTGCATAATTTTTTGAATTGGTATCTTTCACCGTATGCATTTCATTTGAGGGTCGAATATCGAATGCTTACTCTTGTATCAAATAATAAAATTTTTGGAAGATATACTTAGCAATTAATAACAATAATTTGTCATCTGAATTTGACATTTCTTTAAAATAAGCACCCCCCCCCAAAAAAAAAAATTAGCTATATTGAGATTCTAATTAAAAATATTTACAAAATCATTGGATTAGTTATTTAGTAATGAAATAATTGACTAGTAAGATTTTATTTATCTTAAATGGGTTCAGATACTTTTTCTTAAAAAAAAGAACATCTTATTTTTAAATGATAATTAGCAGTATTTGTGTCAGTATTGTGTATTGTGTTGATGTGATGGGGAAAAAAACTTTTTTTGTTACCCAGTTTTTTTTTGTAAAATTGTTTCAAATAAAAACAACATAATGTTCAATGCTAAAACTTCTTATAATGAAAGATTTTCTATGCATAGTTACTGCATTATATGGACTTACACTGTAGCCAATAAACAATTGTGTAATTTTTTGTAAAATTGCAAAATAAATTTAAAATTTTCATATTTTTACCAATTGAGTCGTAGAAACACTTCCGCGTATGTTCAGGCAATCAAACTGGTTTCTCTCTCGTTTTTCTATAGTCATTTGACAGATTTATGTAACGTTTTTGTCCCTTTCTCTCTTAAATATATTTTTTACCACTAACGAGAAAGTTTTCTTGCCTTACTGCTTGGAAAAGATTCTAAATATGCGCATTAAGGGAGGTCTTCACAGAAGACTTTTTAAATTAGGTCTATATTTTTAAAAGTGTCATATTTTGAAAAAAAAATAGATTTACATACTTGTATTATAATTCTAAAGATACGATTATAAGCAAAATAGGTTAAACATATATATAACCCAAATATATAAGGCCGAATATGTTAATGTTTTAACCATTTGCGATTGTATTTTGTTGACACTTTATGGAAATGTGTAGTTAAGATCAGTTGCAAAGGGTTAAACTAATATAGTGTTTATTTATCTATCCATGATTTAAAATATTTTTCTGAAAATACATTAGTCTTTAAGAAAACAGAAATATTTAAAAAAAAAACTTTCATAAATGTGATCTTATCCCCGTCTTTAATCATTGAAAGAAACGCAATCCTGCGTGATTTATGTTTAGTTTTTTTTTCTCAATTTTTTCCCTTTAACTTTATTATTTATCTTTGTAATCAATCTTCTATATTATTCTATTGATGTTTTGAATTCATAATTCGAATTTTGCCTGAATCGGCATAATATAGAAAATAAAATAATGCGATTTAACTGAAATTTGTGAAGAGTGTAAAATTGTAATTAAAAAAATGTAAATAAAATGGGATAGTTGTCTCGAATAAATTTTAAGTTGTAAGGCATAGAATTCTTTACATCGATTTAAGGAATGTAATTTCAAATGGCAAAATACAAAATTTGAGCAAAACTGGTCGAATAGCTCCTGAGAAATTGAATTTAAAAAAATATGACTTCTTTAAAATTTGATTTTTCACGAACTATTGAACTTCATATAAAGAACAATTTGAGTTGATATGCGAAATCTGTTTAATTCTATCTGCAAGTTCATAATATTTCTAATAGAGTATGATTGTTTCCGCGAATGACCCACATCAAGAGTATGTCGACATTCACCGAGTCGCTTTAATGACTGACCGAAATATTTGTTATATTCGATTTAATATAAATTTATTTGATGATATTATTACATTTATTCAATATTATACTATCTGTTGCGGATAGAGTAGGAGAAACATCAGTGTTCGGAGTACCAGTTAAATGTATACTGGGCAGTGGCTCTTAAACCTTAAAAAAAATTAAATAGGGCATACTGGGCAGTGGCATCGAGCCTTAAAAATCATTAATGTAGAGCATACCGGGCAAATGTATACCGGGTAGTGGCATTTAACTAGATCTAGAATATATTTCAGACATTTACCAAAGCGACTATGATTGTCAACATTTGCCGGTGGAAGTCAACAACCAATTTAAGTCATTTACAGTGGTATCTTCTTTTTTATTATTGGTATATATTTTATATTGACTGTCTCGCTTTAATTTTATAAGGAAATAAATATGAAAGTTCTGCCTTTATTACTTTTAAATGATGTGTTAAATTTAAGGTAAAGTGTCCAAAGCTCTTATATGATACAAAAAAAAATCATAAATAATAAAAGGTTGTCAAAGCATATATATAAAAATCAACCACAGTTTCAAAAGGCTATAAAGATGTCAAAGCTGACGACACCTCACTTATTTGTCCACTGAAAATCCATTAATGATCAACCTGTTACAGATGCAACCAATAGAAATGCGTTTCTATTTGGGACAGGAGTACAAATTGTCCAACAGAAATAGGGCAAACGGAAATAGATTGAATAATAATGAAACACTGATCTTTTTCAGCCTCTGACTTGGACATCTATATTCCATGTAAAAAAAATTTGGAGATTTGAAAAACAGATTTTCATTATTTTTAATATACCTTTTCGTAAAGTTTATGTTAGAGACACAACTTCTAACACGTTTTCTTTTTCACATTTGGTTTTTAAGTTACTAAGTACTTATTTTTTTTTACTGAGTTTTAACACTTTAAAAACAATATGTATGAGTTGAATGCTTGACTATCTCTAACAAAACAAGAAAGCCCTTTTTCTTTATTTGTGTTTTTTGCCTACATTGTTAATTTTATGAGGAAAGAGATTACATCCATTTTGTTTAATTAATTAATAAGCTAGTGTTTAGGTGCATTTTAATTAAACGAACTTAATTTATGAATGAGTTTCGTATGCTTCAAATTTTGTGGAAATTCTATCACTGTAGGTCATAACAGATATTGAACTATCTGAAATCTTTAAATCACCATAGTACCATAAAAAAACAAGAAGAAAGACAAAATGTTTCTCTTTCCAAAATGATTCTTATTTTCCCCCTTCTCCCGTTTTTCACGTAATAATTAACAGGGGGAAATTTGCAGATAAATAATTTAATAAATAAACGAAGCCGATAGTTAAGCAATTTTACAATGGTGCTTTCCCTCAATTTGAAAGTTCAATTTTCAGCGTTTTAAGATGTTTTCAGCAAAGTTAAAAATTTGCCCTTTTCCTTAGTGCCCCTTAAAAGACGGGGGCAAATGATGCTGCTTTTTTCTAATTTGCCCCTATAATACTAATAATGCCTCCTGTCTAAAGGGTATTATTTGTATTACAGGAAAATCGAGCGACTAGCAGAGGAGGACAGGTTAAGAAATTATCCGTGCATTGCTTTGTAAAACATTGTATTGTATTAAATCAGTATGTATTGTATTCTATTACACGATTATATTTTTTAAAATTTTTTATAACCGCCGTTGAACTGCCGACCCAATTTTTTGGGTTTACGACTACTAATGTTCAACTCCATAGCCCTTGTAATTTTGAGCCTAATCCAGAAGACAAGGGAACTCCTAGATAAAGTATTATGAGAAATTGTCCTTCGTGGCGGACTTTCTGATGGAACTAACCCGCATTTGCGTTACATGGAGAGGAAGACCACGAGAACCTCCCATGCTCAGCCAAACGGCAAAGAGACAGTAACCCATGAACCGTCTACCACTGAGGATATTTCACGTCAGCATTATGGTCACCGGATGCGGATTCGTTCCGACCAGTCATCGCTGAGGATTCGGCTCACCTCATTGGAAGGTGAACGCTCTATCCCCTGAAAAATCGTGGCTCTATACCATTGTATTGTATTAAACCAGTATGTCCGTATAAAACATTGTACACACTGTATTATTAGTACTAGCTTTGTAAAATCGGCCACGTGACCCTAATTAATAAAAGGTTTTTGCCGTTTTTTTATTCAAAGAGAAAACTAATAAGTCGATTTTTTTTGTTGGTCTTTTCTGTGAAAGCAGTAAGTAAGTGAATGCAAAAATATGCAATTTAATGTTAATACACAAATAGATTAGGTTGTGTACTTAATACGTTTAGTTGTCTACGGGAGAAAAAATAAAAAATATCTCATTAATGTATATCCAAATATTAAGGACACTTTAACACGCTATGCATTACTAATCAGTTTTCCTTAAATGGTAAGAGTTTTATTTAAATGAATTATCTCCATAGAAATTTTCATGATCGATTTTTGTTAAAATATCTATGAATAATCAGTCAGTATTTATAATAATTAACAGGAGAACCAAAAATTACTTAAAATGAGGCACTAGATATAGTCTAATTACAGCACAATGCCTATACATTCTGCTGAAAATCAGCGTTAAAAGGACGCCATACCACGGGAAAAATCTTTCGTTGCTAAATCTTTTTCACAACATGACTAATTTAAAATTTTAAGTAGAGAAAAAGTGAGCTCAGAAAAACCTTATGCAAGCCATGAAGTTTAAAGAATTGAAAATAAGTTTTCAAAATATCAAAATGAAAATAAATAATCAGAAGATAACTTTAGGATAGTCACTTCACTTTTCACATCACTCGCTTCAATTTCACGATTATCACTTTCACTTTTTTACTTCTACAAAATTTTAAGTAGAGTAAAAGTGAGTTCAGACAAACCTTGAGTAAGCCATGAAGTTTTAAGAATTGAAAATAGATTGTTAAAATATCAAAAGAGGAAAATAAATAATAAGAAGATAACTTTAGGATTACGCAATAGCGAAGTTCTCTTCCAATAATTTGCTTGCATTTTGATAGTTTGATGTTTTTTCTTCAGCACTTGAAACTGCATGGCTTACGTTAGTTTTGCCTAAACTCACTTTTTTCTTTCTCTTAAATTTTAAATTAGTAATAGACGTGAAAGAGAATTTGCAGGGAAAAGATCATCCCGGGGTATGACGTCCTCTTAAGACACGGATATAAGTTTAACTCTCTGAGCGCTAGTTCCGACTTTTTCCGAATTTTTAGCTGCAAGCTGCCGTGCATTGAAAAACCAGTTTCCTCGACGTTATTCAATGGGAGAGAGGTGCGTAGACGGGGAGTGGTTAAATGGAAGAGTGGTGAGTAGAAGGGGAGTGGCTCAATGGGAGAGTGGTGCGTAGAAGGGGAGTGGCTCAATGGAAGAGTGGTGAGTAGGAGGGGAGTGGCTCAATGGGAGAGTGGTGCGTAGAAGGGGAGTGGCTCAATGGGAGAGTGGTGAGTAGAAGGGGAGTGGCTCAATGGGAGAGAGGTGAGTAGAAGGGGAGTGGCTCAATGGGAGAGTGGTGCGTAGAAGGGGAGTGGTTCAATGGGAGGAAATTTTTCCGAACAATTTTATCCAGGGACTCAACGCTTGGAAGTTTAATTAGTATCATACATGGCAATATTTTTACTTGCGTTACAACTAACGATAGTTATTCGCTACTTTTTAAATTCTGTACTTCTACTTGTTTCTTCGTTACTTTTTCTCGAAACACGCAGTGCAAATAATTATGAAAAATAATCAGAGACTCCATTCTCTTACTTAGAGTTATATATGCAAAAGAAATTTCTTGTTTTTAAAATAATCATTTTTTTTTTAAATTTTATGTTTCAATAAATACTTCTAGGCAGATATGGGTATCTCTTAAAAACATGGTACTCATGTTTCAATATAAAACCAGTTTAAGATAAATCACGCAGCTTAGAAATATTATAAAAAAATCCTCAAAATGTCCATTTTCTAATTAGAATTAAATATGCAAATGAAATTGCGTAATTTTTATTGAATAACATTTTAAAGAAAAATTATTCAAATACTTCTATGCAAATACAGGTATTTTCGAAAACAGCCACATTCTAATATCGAAGAAAGATTTAGGAAAACCATGTCGAGCCAAAAACTGTAAAACTAAACATTTTGATTTACTATCAGGCAGAAATGGGTATTTTTTTTGGAAAATATGACACCCACATTTCAAAAAGAAATGAGTTTAGAATTGCTGCCGTAAAAAAAGTCACGAAATATCCAGCCTTATAATAGAAATATATATGCAATGTAAATTCTGGATGCTGTGCTTGCTCAGAAGTAATTCAGACGCGCATTCCTCAAATTTACCCTAACTGCAGAAAAAAGGAAGCAATCTACTTCATTAGGGAAGGAGGGAAGGAGTTTTGAATTTAAGTGTAAGTTTTTAAAAAATAGTTCTTGTTACTGAATAAAGCTACTAAGAATATTTAAATTCCTCTCCTCTGTCATTTTAAAAAAATCCGACAACATTTAGATGATTTTTCAGTTTTATTAATACTTTTTGTAAATATAGACAAAACATTATGAAAAAATAAAATATAGGTTTAAATTAATAACAAAACAGGATGTCTAAGTGTAAAATGCATTATAGAAAATCAAGAAGCAAGTAAGAAGAAGCTATTTGGAAGAAGATTTTTTAGATTGAAGATTTTGAACTGATGAGTATTTGACTCGTCTTGTTCTCCAAAGATAACATACGATGTTTGTAAGGGATTCAAAAAGAGAGATGAGGCCCAATCCCAGCCACAGTCCCAAATATCCTCCAATGTAGCTGAATAGTTCTACTCTCTATAAAACGAAATTCAGACTTTATTACATTTATAAGTATTAGTAATGCATTAAAAAAGAATTTTTTGTGTTCAGAAAAATCCATAACAATGAAATGAATTTCATCAAATTGATTTTTTATGCCTCCAATTTTTACTAGTCATTCGAAAATGTTCGATAATGTTTTTTGCCTCTCTTAAATATATTAAGAGAATGCTAATCATAACGCTAAACTTACTTTCTACCTCTTAGCGGTTAGTAGGGAAATGTAAGCGCACGAGCTGTGAGGCTCAAATAATGTTGACATTATAGATAGGGGGAACCATAACGCTTTGCAAAATCTCTCAATTTACTTCCACAATCTGTACACTTTTTAACGGTATTTTTGACAAGAGTTTTAGATTTGAAGGGTGGTGATCATGGAAAAAGAATATGTTTTTACTTTGTTCTAGAATTTACAAATTATAGTCCCCCGAACACATCTTTGATTGTCTAGAATTTTCTTTCGTTCTCTTTCGGACATTCTTGGAGGACATTTTCGCTCTCGTGGAGGACATTCTCTTGCGACCAATTTTGGTGTGTGACTTTGATCGTTTGGAGTCATGGATTTGATATAGCTGAGGCTATATTATGAAGGATTAGAAACAACAGCAGCGACAAAACTCATAGTAACTTCTTTTTAGTGTTTAATTGTTGCATTTATTTATTGTTAATTCTGAAAAACAAACATCGTTTAAGAAAGTTGCATTTATTTATTGTTAATTCTGAAAAATAAGCATCGTTGAAGAACGTTGCATTTATTCATTGTTCATTCTGAAATAATAAGCATCGTTGAAGAACGTTGCATTTATTCATCGTTAATTCTGAAATAATAAGCATCGTTGAAGAACGTTGCATTTATTCATTGTTTATTCTGAAAAAAAAAACATCGTTGAAGAGCGTTATTGTTTGATATTTTCAGAAATGAGGGTGACAGGAACGTACCTGATATTGCTGATTATAGATTTGACGTCTTAATCGAAACCTTCCAAAAGAGAATGTCACTTTTATCTGTTTTAGCCTGAAAGAAATTATAATTAAATTATCATTTACACAATAAGTAAAAACACGCAATGTGATCTTCAGACATTCTTACAAACTATTTCTGAAATTCTCCGTTGTTTTACTGATAAAATTTTTTAAATGGAAAATAATAAATATTATTTTCATCCATGCCTGCTATTGATAATTTTTCAGAAATAAAATTTTGTGCAAAAAGTATTGTATCATGGAAGTATTGAAAAAGCAAAATACTAACGAGAAATCTTATTTTAAAATTTTTTAACAATTTAAAATGACGCAAAAAACAGGCATTGCGCAACCCAATATTACGTTTTTTTTTCGAATAATATTCAATTTTCATAACTGCTGTGAGTTAGCAACATTTCATGACTGTTAGGTTAAGTTTAGCCCATCCTTAACTGGCGCTCTCTATGCTAGTTATGAAAATGGAGCAAAAGTTCGATCAAAATGGAGAAAAGTCACAGCTTTTAGAAAACAATAGAGTTTATGGTCTAATTTTTTAACATTTAAAAACTTACATCAAAGCTGCATTATCTGGACTCATAAAAAGGTGAAAAAAACACTAATTAGACTTTGATAATTTATTCCAGGATAGAAAATTTCGCCAAAATTAGTGATTCTTAAAAATTTTTAGTAATTTTTAAAATATTTAAATTATTTGTCCATTCTAAAGTTCATATAATTCATTTCGACAAATTGGAAAATATAATTTAAAATTATAGCTTTGTTTCAAGTAAAAGGCACTTACACTGTGCCTTTCATTATTTTCCTTGGCGAAAGAACTTCGAAAAACCATGTTAAGTAATTTATGGGTAAAGAGTTAAGCCGAACCATAGGCTCAAAGCATTTCTTAAATGTACTTACCTACAATTTTCTACCGATCCATAAGCGTAAGAACTATTTTCCAATTCATTCATTCTATTGATCACTGTACACTGAAAAAGAGAGTGAATGTTTGATGCAAGTAGTGGAAAACATTGTGTTCAATTAAGATTTCGATAATAATTCTTTATGTGAAACAACTACCGCACCAATAACATTTCGATATCATAATATCTTTTTAATATTTCTCTAGAGATGTTCATCATATCCCCCTTTACTAAAAATCTACCTATCTTCATTTAAAAACAAAAGAATACTCTGCACTGCACTTTTTTTGTCTTAATACTTGATGCAGAAATATCCTTCTTTTTTAAATGGATTCTTTAAAAAAAATGAATTTGATATGCAAATGACCGTTTGCTGTTAATTACATTTATTTTTTTACTTTTTTCTTAAGACTTGATGAAGAAATGTTTTTTCCTTCAAAATTGATATTTAAAAATAAATAAAAACTAAGAATCTGTGGTGCAAATACCTGTTTGCTCTGATTTAGCATCATTATTTTATTTTTGTCTAAAAACTTGAGGCAGAAGTATCCTTCCATTCTGGAAAGATTTTTAAAAAAATAAGTAAATAAGTAAAAAAATAAATAAAAATTAAGAATTTGCAATGCAAGTCATTCGTTTGCTGTAGCTCTTTGTTATAATTTTTATTTTTGGGTCAAAATTTGATGCAGATTTAGCTCTTCCTTCTGAATTGATTTTTAAATAAAAAAGAAAAAATAATAATCTGTCACACCAATGTCCGTTTGCTATGAGTTTTTATGTTATTTCTTTATTTTTGTCTTAAAACTTTTTGCAGAAGTATCCTTTCGGTCTAAATTAATTTCTTTAAAAAAAAACTAAGAATTTGTGATGCTCATGTCCGTTTGCCCCAATACTTGCCACGAAAGTCCACCTTGTCTTCTGAATTGATTTAAAAACTACAAGAACATTCCGTAAAACAAATTTTTTATGTTATTTTTTTATTCGAGTACTTTACAGTGTTTCACGCAAGCAAAAACGAAACAAATATAAAAGAAATATCATAATTGAGAAATTCATCATTAAACAGAAATAATGAGAAATTCATAATTAAACAATGTCTCCTTACAATACTTGAATCAAATTCTTCTTTTGAACCATGCTTTTCACGATATCCAACTTCATATTTTCTCTCGCTTAAATAAAAAAAATAAAAAATAAAAATACTATTATCTTGGAGTAAAACAATAAGCATAAACACACAATTATAAAGAATACAGAGGAATTCCTTGCTCAGAAATGTTACAAAATAAAATAACATAATAAAAATAATATAATAAAAATAATTTAATATTAAATAAAATTAAAATAAAGAAAATAATATAATAAAAGTAATATAATAAGAATAATATAATATTAAATAAAATAAAAATAAATAAAATAATATAAAAATAAACATAAAAAATTTTAAAAAAATTAATAATAATTTCGGTAAAAAAAGACAAAAGATGTGCTTTCTAATATTGCATCAATATAGCCAAAGCAAAATATACCAATACAATAGTGCGATATATATTATTCTTAAAAGATTTCCTTCTATTCCAACCACGAACTCATTTGTTCGGGTCGCATTCATTTCATCGACAGGTCAGTTCCCGACACCACTTCATCGACAGACTATTCCCTCGACTTGGTCATTTCGTCGACGGACCGTTTCCTCGACAGGGTCGTTTCGGCGACAGGCTATTTCGTCGATAGGGCAATTTCGTCAACAAGTCATTTCGTCGACAGGGTCATATTTCGTCGTGAGGATCATTTCGTCGACAGGGTCATTTCATCGACAGGGTCATTTAGTTATTTTATATAGTTAATTTTGTTTGTAGCTACGATTCACATTTATTTCATTCAAAGTTGTTTGAATATTTGTGTAAAGATTCTTAAACGTGAAATTTTCTGTAATTGATTTTTTGCTGCTCTACCTTTGAAATTAAAGTTTGAATGAATGTAATAAGATTTTATGAATCCCCTAAGGGCTCATGGCGGAGGAGTAAGCTTCTGTTTAAAGTAGTTTTTAAAATGAAATATACATGGCAGCACAAAGTCACGTGATTATTAAATGTTAATATTTTTTCTTCTGTATTATGTAATTTAGTTCTCTATGTGTTATGTCTGAATAAAGTTGTGTTATTAAAAACGTCATGGTAATTTCAAAGTGATCATTTCTCCAAGAAGATTACCTTTTACACATTTGTTCGATTGAAACCATGCATTTATTATGCTAAAGTTAAGTTTTTGAAAAGTGGTCTTATAATATTAAGTAATTTAGAATAAATGGTAAGTGAAATAAAAAAAACGTTGTGTAATTAAAAAAAAGCAAAATTAATGGATTTAAGTATTTCTTCATTTTGAGGAACCGTAAAAAGAACGTTTTAGTCTTATTAGTTTCAGTGATTCCTAATCAGTTTTCGTAATGGCTACTACCGCTGCTGTAACTAGTAATGTTTTAATTGGAACAAAATATGCTAATAATGAAACCAAAATAATTCACACAGGTTCGTTGGTAATAGGTTTTTTTATGGCTCTTTAAAAGGGATCAGAAGTGAAGACAATTGCTTGATAGTGGTGTAAAGTTTGATTATTATAAATCACCGTTAAGTTTACCCGGTTTTAATCAATATTAAAATTTTATATTAAAATTCATCTTTATTATTTTCACTTTATTTTGCAACCTTCGTTGAACAGCCGACCAGATTTCGAGTTTACGACTTCCAATGTTCAACTCCACAGCCTTCTAATTTGAACCAAATTCAGAAGACGAGGGGGAAGTACTGGGAGGAAATATTCCTCCGTTTTGGACTTTTTGATGGAACTAACTCGCATTTGAGTTACATGGAGAGGAAAACGACGAAAACCTCCCACGGTTAGCTTGATGCCAGAGGATTCTAACCCATGATCTGTATACCACTGAGTATATTTTTTCGTGAGCAGTATGGTATGAGCCGGGACCCCAGCCATCAATGGAATTCAAACCTGGTTTACCTCACTGGGAGGCGAATGTTCTATTGCCTGAGAAACCACGGCTCAAACCTTATTAATTTTATTACCGTCATTGAACAGCTGACCCAATTTTATTGGTTTACGACTACTAATGTTCAACTCAATAGCCTTGTAATTTTGAACCCAATCTGGAAGACAAGGGAACTCCTGGGTCGAGTGCTGGGACAAATTTACCTTCGTGGTGAACTTTTTGATGGAGCTAAACCGCATTTGCGTTACATGGAGAAGAAGACCACGAAATCCTCCCACGGTTAGCCTGATGGCAAGGGGACTCCAACCCATGATCCGTCTATCACTGAGGATAGTTCACGTCAGCACTGTGGTTGCTGCAAGCAGTATGCGGAATCCGTATCGACTGGGATTCGAACCCAGTTCACCTCATTGGAAGGCGAACGCTCTATCTCCTGAGCCATCGTGACTCAAACCTTATCAATTTCATTTTATTTTATAACCGTCGTTGAACAGCCGACCCAATTTCATGGGTTTACGACTACTAACGTTCAACTCCGTAGCCTTGTAATTTTGAACCAATCCAGAAGACAAGGAAACTCCTGGATCCCCCAGAGGTATTGATTTGCTGTGGGAACATGGAGGACTTTGAGACTCGACAGATTTAACGTGCATCAGTCACCATTTACTACACGGGGAGTCTTCGGTCGGCGAGGATCGAACCCACGACCTCTTGGATATGGGCCCAGCGCCCTACCGACCAGGCTATCCCGGCCCCAAACCTTATTAATTATGCATTTTGAATTATCCAGTATAATATTATGACCTTGCACACATCCAGTTTCGGAGCCAATCCAAGGTAACTAAGAAATCAAACGCGCTTCAGTACTTCAGCAAGAACGTTCAGTAAAATGACCCCATTTTCCTCTATTTATGCTTCTATATTCATATTTTGTAAATCTGGCTAACTTGTTAGAAAAATATTTGAATTTTGACAGATGCCAGTGCGTGGAAGTACATTATTTTTGTCTTAAAACTTTNTTTTTTACCTTTAATTAAAATAAGTTTAAGTTTTGATTTAAAACAACCTCTACATTTAACTTCACTGATAGTATACACATACTCACACGCTATCGATTGATCGAATTGTGATAAGATATATAAAATGACGTTAATATGATAACTTACTTTTTAATAAAAATTTGCATCAAAACGATCCAGATTTGTTACAGCTTATTCAAAAAAATTTGAAATTTTCCAATTAATGACTTGTGTACAGGACATCGTCTGTCGGGTCCGCTAGTATTAATATAATATTAGAAAGCAAATTTTTGAGGACATAATCGCTTGAGGTGATGACGAGATTATATCTTTTCCTTATTTTGTTTTCCGGTTCTTCAATTTTTAAATTGTTTATTTTTTAAAATTTTTTTTAAATATTTCATTTTACTATTTTTTTAAATTATTTCTCTTCTAAAAAATCTTTATATTCCTTTCAACGTTTTCTCTCTCTGTATATATGTATATGGGTCATTCTCACGAAAACTGTCATTTTTTCAGTTCATAAAATCCCGAAAAAGTAAAGTGAATAAAAAGCTCTGAAACTTTTTATATTAATAGAAATATGTAATGGCATTATAAAGAAAGNTATATTCAGGTTTAATTAATGATTATTTTTTATTTTCTGATTAGTTGCTGTCAAATAAAGTATAATCATAATCAATGTCAGCTAATATCTTTTCGCACAAAGATTATATAAAAATCATATAAAAATAATCGTAATACCTGTACTTATTAATACTTCTGTAAAAATTTTTGTGCATTATTTTGCATATTAGTAATAAAGTTGCCCCTTGAAAATTTAAGAAATACTTACTAGCAGGCAGGCTGGCATTTCTGTGTGCAGTCTTTGATAATCTCATCTGTAGCCGTAATTTCATCTGTAATATTTAAAGCACGTTTAATCAATCTATATTTGTTCGCGGACTACAATTTCAATTCAGGTTTAACAGCAATTAAAGTGAAAGATCCCGTGAATAATTTTAGTAAAATACGTTTTTTTAAGTAAATGATAATAATTAATAAAAATACACATTTATTTATAGGACACGCTAACTTTTTTTTTTATCGATAAGATAACGTCAGTTGAACATACTTCCATTGATATTGCTATAAACTCTCGCTACAACTATAGCTGATATAACAATAACTCCCTCTACTACAAAAACATTTTGTGATACCGTTGAATTTGATGTCCTCCATTCCATGTTGTGATATTCTCTAACTCTAAAACATTAAACCTCTGCTGAACGATTTTTGTATTATGATATATTATGATATTTCAATTTTTAAATAGGGAAAAATATTTTTTTGGTCCTTTCCGACAAGAGAATATTCACTGATGATTTTGTGCTTATCGTTTTTACTAATGTTGAAAGGACTATTGTTCAGATTTCAATACACCATTCTTTACTTAGGTTAAAACCACCCAAAGTTATGCCTCCTTTTGCTGCTAGATGTCACAGATGTAGCGAATTTAACAGTTTCAAAGTTATGAGCATGTTATACTTAATTATTTACATAAGGCGATATATCGATAAAAGTAACGATAAACCTAAAATATAAAACTACCAGTTTCGAAGTTATGAGCATGATATGCTTAAATATTTAGACGATAAGCTGATAAATCGATAAAAGTAATTATAAAACTAAGCAATAAAACTACCAGTTTTGAAATAATGAACATGTTATGCTTAATTGATTAATAATAAAGGCGATAAATCGATGAAAGTAATGGCAAAAATTAAGCAATAAAACTAACAGTTTCGAAGTTATGAGCATGTTACGCTTGAATATTTAGGCTATAGATCTATGAAAGGAATGACAAAACTAAACAATAAAACTACTAGTTTCGAAGTTATGAACATGTTATGCTTAATTAATAATAATAAAGGCGATAAATCGATCTAATAAGGCGATAAAAGCAACGATAAAAATAAACAATAAAGCTAACAGTTTCAAAGTTATGAGCATATTATCTATACATAATAATAAAAGCGGCTGTGTGTGTGTGTGTCTGTAATCACAATATATCGCCCCAGAAGCCTCGCCCAGGCTCGAAACTCGACACATATTTGTGTTTTGACATAATGAAGAAGTATTTTTTTTCTTTTTCAAAAATTTGGATTAGTTTTTTAGTTATCAGTCATTTTGTAAGAAAATCTATGCTTTTTCGTCTTCAAAGAGCCATATTCAAAAAACTATTAAAAAATGCATATCTCTTATAAATGTATGCTAATGCGAACCTTACAAATGAAACATTAATTTTCGACAACTTAAACCAATAATATACGAAGGAATTAATAATTTAATTGTAAGGTTCGCATTAGTTTACATTTATCAAAGTGG
>NC_092210.1:10355817-10423342 GCF_043381705.1 Parasteatoda tepidariorum
GCTCTCCATCGTAGTTCTTCAGGCAAATGATGCCTAGAGGTCATTATTACGAATTGGCTATCTCAGATTTTCAATGTCGCAATCACAGTAAAATTTGTGTGCTTTCTCTCAAACTTGGACTTTTATGCTCCAGGCAGATGACGTAAGCCGAGTGCAGCGCCACTAATTTGCATATTGCAATTTTACTCAGCTACTCTTAGTGGACAACATATGCAAATTTTGCACGGTTTGGCTTACTTTTGAAAGAGTTATCGCTATTTTTGTGATTTTTCCTTAATTTATGATAACCAGTGTACATTAATAAGTAAAATTTCTTAACGATGTTTGCTCTAAAAATCAAAAACAAATGAGACTGTAAAATTTTACTTATTTATGTATTTATTACTTACGTTCACAAAGCTCTTCTGTATGAGAATAGAAAATGTTGGCACCAACACATTTGTCCAACGATCTGACAGTTGTCAATTTACAATGTTCAATACACTCCTTTAAAAATTGAACAAAAAGTTAATTCATTCTGAAAATGTAAAATTAAATTTACTCAATTAATGTTTTAGAAGCATACTTTCAATAAGTTATTTTAGTACTTTACAAAATTTAGACGCATATTTTTCTCCGGGTTGAAAAATCGTAAGTGATGCCAATCCCGCTGTTTTGGATTCTCAACTTTACTTTACCATTGCGCAAAAAAACTGTAAGACATAAATTCGACATTATGGATATGTGTAGAAAACTATATATCAGAAATGCGATGAAACCATCTATGTGCACCATCTAAACCCATTTATGTGCACCTTCTGAAACCATCTGTATGCATCATCTAAAACCATTCATGTGAACCATCTGGAACCATCTATGTGGAACGATTCTGACATCATGTACATTGCAAATTTCCCTATTACAGTTTATTTTCTTGTGGAAGAAAATTTATGGAAGTTTCTTTACGTTCTAAATATTTTTATTTCTTTATATAAACGAGGTGTTGGAAAATTATCAAATCATTCAACAAACAATCAAAACTAACATCCAAGACATAAATGTATATCCAAAATAGTATATTTAATGTTTGAAGAATTTAATTGCAAAGCTGAACTTCGTTTTTTAAAACTTATTATTTTTATAAAATGTTCATTGAATGTAGAAAACGAATGTAAATAAAAAGAATTTACTAATATGTCGATAAAAACCATAAGCACGATCACTGTTTCGGGTGAACAACTTTACGTTTCATTTTGTTTTGCTGCGTAAATACTACTAAACTTATAGCAACATATACATGTAGTAAGATGAAATAAAAAAATAATATTCGATAATTAGTTTTAGATAGAATAACTGTTAAATTTGTGGTAAAAAAAATACCGTGCAGATGGGGAATTTCGCTTTTGCTTTTTCTTACTTATTTCAACACTGAGCAAATCATTACGGGCAAAGTCCCGGTCTTCGGGTTCGGGATCATCACGCATGTTATATATTAGACGATGTCTTCGTATGCAGATCTTTCATCAAAAAAGTGAGTTTTGAAATGCTTACAACGTTAGTTTATTACCACGAGTATAAAATTTTAGTTTCCGTGGCAACCTTGTGAGAGCAACTATTGACTCTTTAAGTCTTTTCAAAAAAGATAAATTTAATAAGATGTTTCAAGTGATTTCTGCAAATGTACGATATCACATTACGAATTTATGTGATTATTACGAATTATTGTTCTTTTTTTCAATAAAGAACAAAAAAAGATAAATTTAATACGCTGTTTCAAGTGATTTATGAAAATGGACGATATCACATTACAAATTTATGTTCATAACGTGATTATTACAAATTATTATTCTTTTTTTAAAAAAGAACAAAAATGATAAATTTAATAGATGTTTTAAGTGATTTATGAAAATGGACGATATCACAATACGAATCTATGTTTGTAATGCGATTATTACGAATTATTGCGCGGTTATTAAGAAATTTAAAAACACAGTTTAAATTAACAGTTTCTTAAAAAAAGAACAATACTCATAAAAGAAGTTTGAAATATAAATTCAAACGCTACGTCGCTATGTCTTTTTTCTTAAATAGCTATGCCATTTCCTGAATATGTCCAGAAAAAAAAATCTTATTGACGATTTGTTGTACATACCGAAATAATTTACCGAAAATAAAAAATATTTACTTACAGCAAATAAGTGCAAGTTTTTGTCACTGATTATTCTTAACTGAAGGCTTTTTAATTAGAGTTCAAGAAAGTATTGAGAGTTTATAAAAAGTTATCACATGAAAATTGCATTTCTTCGTACAAACCAACTTGGCTTTCTTTTTTCACTAATGCATCTAAATACTAATATTAAATTTGTTTTCGAAGGTTTTACCGTCATAAAGATCAACGTTAAATAAAAAACAATGTGCTAATTTTATGATTCTTGTAGTTTTATAACAACTATTCATCACTGTTAAATTTTGCCCATTCCTTAACAGTAAAAATATCCCTATTGGAAAATATCACTATACTTAAAATAAAAAGCATTTGGGACCCAATCTTTGTATTGTTTGAAGCGTTATTTCAGCTATATATTCCCAGATGGTAGACAACTTAAAGGCAAACCTTGTATTTTTCATTTTTATTTGGTTGTCATAAAAAGGTTTACTAATTTATCCATTTTCAAACTTAATCGAAATATTAGTATGCGAAGTTTGTTTTCTTAAAGATAGAATAAAAGCATGCTAAAAACTTTATTAAAAAGAAAAATCATCCTCTTTTAGCGTGTACTGTAAACCTTGTTTTTATCTTTTTTCATTCTATCTTTGTCCAGGTTCTTGTATGCAACATTTTGCTTGTGTTGAAAACCTCATAGCATGTAAATTAGCATAGTGAAATTAAACATTGCTTCAAGTTTGCATCGTTTATTTGCTTATCATTTATAAACCTTGTTGGGTTTTGTGATAAATGTTGTTACTAACATTAAAATCAATCTTACACTGATAACTGGGTTGTTTTGGAATCAAGAAATACACAAAAAAAAAAAGAAAAGAAAAGGAGAATTATAGCTAACAAGACAGTTTTAAAAAATTTTATAACGAAAAATGCACAAGTTATTTGTTCACTTTAAATCCCGCGATAGTACTTTCATATAGTTTAAAATTAAAATACACAATTTGTTTATTCGCTTCAAATCACGAGATAATACTTTCATTTAGTTTAAAACTAAAATAGACAAGTTAGTTGTTCACTTTAAATCACGAGATAGTACTTTCATACAGTTTAAAATTGAAATACATTAGTTATTTGTTCACTTAAAATCATGAGATAGTTCTAAATTTAAAATACACAGGTTACTTCGTCCCTTTAATCACGAGATAGTACTAAAATTAAAATACACAAGTTATTTGTTCACTTTAAATCACGAGATGGTACTTTAAAATTAATTCTGGTAGTTTAAAATTAATTCCAGTTTAAGGTAATCAGACAGTGGATTTTTGAGAAAACTTAACTTACTGATTGCGTTAGAGGTCCAGTCCCATTATTTGCTCTCCATGAAGAAACATAGTCGTAGCAGTTGGTGCTGTAAGGTGGTTTAATTCTTATAATTTCATTCTGAAGCAGAAAGTAGCAAAAAGTATTTTTTTATGAAATCATTTTCTAGTTTAATGTCAACTAATATTGAATAAAATCAGTGATTACCAGTGAAACATCGCCATTGTATTGCTTTCCTCCTTCCATAACGTATCCTTCCACAAATGGGTTTACTAACTGCATTCTGTTATGAACAACTGCATGCACAACAACTGGATCAAATGGAAAGAAGTAGTCTTCGGGTTTAGTACCAATGATCAAGTCTATTTCTAAGGAGCGAAAAAAGGAGTATGAATAGGGTTTTAACCCGGTAATCCAAAACAACTGCATGCACAACAACTGGATCAAATGGAAAGAAGTAGTCTTCGGGTTTAGTACCAATGATCAAGTCTATTTCTAAGGAAAGAAAAAAGGAGTATGAATAGGGTTTTAACCCGGTCATCCAAAACAACTGCATGCACAACAACTGGATCAAATGGAAAGAAGTAGTCTTCAGGTTTAGTACCAATGATCAAGCCTATTTCTAAGGAAAGAAAAATGAGAAAGAATAGAGTTTTTACCCGGTCATTCAAAACAGAAAACTCTACCAAGCAAGAAATTAATAAGTACCCTCCTCTTCGTGAGTGGTAAAAAGTTCAGGTTTTTGTGGAAAAAGAGTAGATACTGAAATATTACTGTTAAGACAAATGAGTTTTTTTTTCTCGGTGTATGTTTTTCCGCTGAGTCGATTGAAATCAATTTGGGGAGATAAGCCTAATAGTTTAGAAGTTATAAAGGTTTTGTGTTTAAAAAGAGTGATGTTTAGATTGTATCAATTTACACCTATGGCATTGTAGTATAAAAAATGTAACGTCTTATGTACTTTATCAGGCTGAAACTAAAGAAATCATACACGAAGCAGTAAGATTTCTAGAATTGCAGTCTATTTCTAGCTTATACTTAGTTACATTTTTGACTTCGCTACATGGTTGCTAACTAGACAAGTGAGGTAACAATTAATGTCTATTCTATTACCTTTAATGGTATGAAATGAGGCTTACCGACCAGTTAAAAAAATTTGTTTTTTTTCTCTTTATATCAAAGAAAAAAAACTTTCGGGCAAACATTATTGGCACCCTTGTAATTTTGAACGCAACTCAGACAAGGGCTGCAATTTTTACGACCATGGAGGATTGTTTAATGGCATCACTAGCATTTGCGACAAAGCCATGGATGGGAAAACCACAAAACCTCCCACGGTTATCTCCACGGCAAGGGAATCGCTGAAAATATTGCACGTTAGCACTGTGGTCGGGGAAAGCAGAGAGCAGATAATGTATTTGTCAGCCAACGCTGGGATTCGATCTTGTATCATCTCAATGGGAGGCACGCGCTCTATTCCCTGAGCCACCAGACTCTGCTTTTTAGCTAATTAGAAAATTTTTGAAATAGCTATTGCAATGAAAAGGCAATAAATTTTGCTGGAATTGATCTGAACAATTTTGAAAATTGTGTCGCTATCCATCACAGAGCTCTGCTGAAATGTGGAGCATTCTAGTATTCTAAGCTCAAAATTTTGTAAGTGATCGAAAATTTATTACTCACTCAAAAAGCCATTAAAAGTATTTAACATGTCTAATAATTTTTTCATTTGAAAAATATTTTTTTAAAAATTTGATTTTAAATCAATACTAGGTATTTTTTCTGACATTCTCGTTTCTTGTTCAAGCTAATTTTGCAAAATAGATCCACTTCTTTATTAAAACTTCTGCATTGCGTAAAAAAGTCATCGCAACTCAGATAGCAGTACAATGTTGATTTTAATGTCAGCAACAAGGTTTGCAAATGATTAGCAGATAAACCATACAAGCTTGAAACAATGTTAAGTTTATCTATACTAGCATACTCGTTTTGAGCTTCGCATTAAGCTTGCATAAACAACCCTTTTATATAAAGAGCGAATCTGTCTTTACAAAACAAGGCTGAAAAAACCTTCTGAAATCAAGGTTGAATCATCATTCCTATATTAAGAACAGAAAGCGTTCTCAAATTGAGGATGAATTCTGCTTCTCAAGGTTTATTTTAGTTTTTATGACCATCACTGAAACGAAGCTTATTTGCGCCGGTTTAAACATGCATATTTTAACACCTTAAAAGTAAAGGTTGACCTGATCATTAAATTTTCAACACAAACAAAATGCTGCATATGAGAGCCTGAACAATGGTAGAATGAAAAAGGAAAAAAGCTCAGTAAAAGCTGAAATATTAGATTTTTTTTTCAATATTTAAGGGTACAAGCTTGCCATACTAATATTTCTATTGAGTTTGAGAAAGAATTAATTAGTGAACATTTCTATGTCAACCAAATGAAAATGAAAATTCCATGCTTGCCGCATAGTTGTCTGATATAGTTTGTCGATAGAAAAAAATCCCCTATCCACGAAGTCTGCGGCCATCTGCTGGTATGGAAACAAGAAATAGCGCATTTCAAAGAGGAGGGCTTCTTTCTCCCCTGATTCCTTTTCTCTCGCCGAACCGAGTCGTAACCTGTCTTAACCCAACACTCCTACTTGAAATGGTTAAACCTCGCAACCATAGTCCCAGCTACCTCACTAGACAAATGGTTGCGGGAGTTACTTACATAGACAAACTATATCATGGATTTCTCTGAAAAAAAAACACTGCGATGTTTTGAAGCTCTAATTTTCAAAAATCCTTCGAAATTTTTAAACACTAGAACATAAAGAGATATTTTAAAGCTAGGTTATGCCATGGATTCATTCGTAAATGAAACAATAATAAAAAAAGCTTGTAAAATATTTTGAAGACATACTTAATGAATTCGCGTAAATTTCTTCTTCAAAATCTGGTTTTTCCGTAGCTGAAGCAATGGTGATGCAGATATTGGGATAATTTTCAACATCAGTAAATGGTGTCGGGATTAAACTGTCTCTGTAAGTAATTGAAACCAAGTCAACGCGAATATTATTCAAAATAAATACAGAAGTCAAATGTGAATGAGTGTTCATGTAACAGATCAAAAATATTTGAATATCTTTATTGTCACTCTCCCAATGTTCAGAAATTCCCATTTAAAATATGAAAAGTTGTAGGAAAGAAATAATTTGTTTTGCTCATGTTTCAAGGTTTTCCCACATTTTTCTCTCTCCATTACCATGGTTTCGGCAAATTTTTGCATTTCACTCCCATGGTATCCCCAGTGGCTGCTTAATTTTAGATTGATGGGCGCGAGTTTGTTTGGGAAGTAAAGGCAACCTGTGCACACTTCTGACCATCTTGCCAGAAGCATGCAGTTGGCCTTGAAGTTGTGAAGCCGTAATCTCCATGACCCCCCCCTCTCCCAACGTGGCTCAAACGGGCTGCTGCGGGAATGCTTTTTATTACGTTTCAGTAAGAACTTGAAATAAACTGGAGAGGTTGGAATGTCATATTTACCGAAACCAAGGTAGCAGAAAGGGAAAAATGTGGAGAATGAGGAAATCGTGTAGTCTTGAGACACCTATTCTATTTGCAAGGAGTTTAGTTAAGGGGTTCAACCTTTTTTATATTTGAGATTCAGTTTTTTTATTTTTACATAATTAAAAAAAAAGAGTCGTGATGACACTGAACTATTACAAGAAAAGAAATAGTTACAGAAATGCGTTACTTGATTAAAAAAATTGAAATAAAAATTAAATTGAGACCTTAAACGAAACAAAGTATGGTTTTGCAAGGAACTATGCGTCATTTATCATTAAAAGCCTCCACAGGTGGAGAGCTTGGGGTCATAAATTCGATCCCTAGCTCTTCAGCGTACCTAATTCATCCCTAGCTCGGTAGCGTGCTAGACAACCGGCGTGCTGATTAAGTCCATCATGACTGAAAGTTCACTCACAGATTGTGTTGTTAAAGTTTGGAGAGAGGTGTTTAAGCTCAGAGGCATAGACCAAGTAATCTAACAAGAGAAAAAATGACATGGGATACCCTCCTTGGCCGTTAAGATATAGAGCCCTGTAAAACGAGGTCAGATTCTTGGCCATGGTTAGGCGATATTACATATGCCATTTAAAATAAGGGTCTATTGAATAAAAACATTGTTACAAATTTAAAAATATTTGGATAAGATAAAATAATGTAAAAGTACAAAAAAATAACTTACTGCGTTTTCAAATTATACAAAATTTGATTATGCTGTGCATTTATTTTATGGCAGTGCATTCTAATGCTTAAAAAGGCTTATTTAAAGAGTTATAAACTAGAAAGTTATTAACTACATGTCTAAATTTTTGTAAAATTTGCCATAATATTTTTTTAAAATCATCTCAGCTATAGTTAAGAAATACACTACTGATTTTTGGCATCCTGAGGATACCAATGTACAGTGGTGGCCAAAAGTGAGGACATTTTTTGAAAGTTTCATGTTTTCAACTTTGTGAGCTTGTAGAATATATTAATTTTCACTTAAATACAAACCTCTATATATCAAATTGAAGGTAATTTAACGTAGAATTTAATAATAAATACAGTATTACAATATCTGTATTGCAAAAAAGTTAGGCAACTAACAGTAAGATCTATCTTAGATTTGCATTTTTTTAAAGTGATACTTACACAATCAATACTTAATAGGATAACCCTTATTTTTTAAGACAGCTTCACAGCGTCTTTTCATCGAGTGAACGGGAGTTTGAAATTCATCTTTCGTAATCACATGGTGCCAAGAATCAATTATAGCTTCAATAATTTGTCTTTTATTGGACGAACGTTTTTTTCGTACAAGAATTTTCAAACGTCACCACAAATTTTCAATTGGATTGAGATCAGGACTGTTTCCTGGCCATGGTAATATATCTATGCCTTTATTTTGAAACCATGCTTTGCATACTTTTGCTGTGTGGCATGGAGCTGAATCCTGCTGAAAAATAAATGGTGCGTTGTTGGGGAAGAGATCCCTGATGGAAGGTATCAATTTCGGCTTCAGGACAGTTTCGATGTATTTTTGGCATTCAGGCAATCACTTGAATTCGGCCCACACCATCTGCAGACATACATGCCCAAAACATGACATTTGTTGAGTTTTTTGTAGTTAATCAGGATGAAGTGCTTCACCTACTCTACGTCTCAAGTATTTTCTACCATAACTACCAAAGAGCGATATTTTACTCTCATCGCTCCAGATAACTTGCTTCTATTGATTTCCTGACCATTTAATGTGTACCCACTTAACTCGTTTTTCGAGTTGCTTTTGATTTAAATATGTTTTTTTCCTTGGAATTCTAGCTTGTAGTCCAAATCCTGATAACCTTCTTCTTATTGTTCTTGAACTTACTGCAATACCCGCTGCATTCATTTCACATCTAATGACATCTGATGAAATTTTTCTATCTTGAAGGCATAGCCGTTTAATTTTTCCATCGGCAGTAGAACTTGTGTATTTTTTTCGGCCTGACTTGGTTTTATTTTCCACCAAACAGAACTTTCGGTTTACTCGAATTATGTGTTTTCAATAATTTTGGCTTCACAGGTGACCCCCGTGGCGCTACCAACAAACTCAGTGCCGGTCACCGGTGACTCCCATGGTATTCAACTTGTTAATACTCATTACTCATTTCTTACCTGCAATTCTTTGCACTGCGACTACCGTATGACATCTCGCAACCAATATACATTCTCGGAAAAAACTCAACAGCTTCGGGCCAAGATTTCGAGTCTGTCAATTGATAGTATTCATCCCTTTTTGGTACCTGCAAATGTGTTCATACAGTTAAATTTTTATTTTTTACTGTTTATTCCTTAAAGAAAAGACTATTAATTCTAAAAAAAAGACAAGACAATAGGCTTTTTCTTAAAAACTAAATTCTTTTATGTTCAATAACTAAGTTTAGATTCGAAATTCTTCGAATAAATATTTTTTTTAAAAAACCACTAGGCTATGAAAGTAAATGATGATTAAAAGTTTAAGCGGTGGAAATGACGTGAACCAGTGTATGAACGAATAGATGAACTAACTAATAAACAGGCAAAATCAATCTATGAACTAATCAAAAAGTGAGTTAACGCGTTCGTGAATCAGCGAATCAATGGAGAAGACTGTAAAAGGACGAATCGGTGAATGGAAGAAAATCAGCGAGTGAAAGAACGGTTGAAACAGTGAATCCTTTACGTAAGTGGAAAAGCGTATTTTTAATCAATAAACTGTTGAAACAGTTTACAAATAAAGGATTGAAGTTTTGTAAACCAAAAGCTATTTTGACGACAGTTGTAACCTCACAAATCAACAAACCAGCGAAAAGTTTGCAAATAAATAATTAAAATTCTATAAACCTAAAGCTTCTGTGACGACAGTTGTAACACAAGGAATCAGTATAACAGCGTAATTGCTTACAAATAAGGAATTAAAGTTTTATAAACCAAAAGGAAAAAGTTTTAAGGAAAAAAAAGGAAAAGTATCATGTTTTAAAGGAAAAGTATCATAAATCGATTAAAGAAATTCTAACGCTTAATACATACTTACTCCCATTTCTATAGCAGTATAATTACGATACATTCCTTCCTCTGCACGTGTACTGAAGCAGTACCGGGGATATTCATCGCAGAAAAGTTTTGAGTCCTCAAAAAATGTACATGATGCATTGCGTTTGGCACAGAATTTCATTCGACTGAATCTAAACAGAGAAAAAAACTTTTAATAGAAAATATTCTTAAAAAAAGTATTTTTAAACTTTACTGAATTCGCTGGAATGCATACTTGAGAATATTTTAAGATTTTCCGAACTATGAATCAAAGCTGATATAAGTATAAGCATTTTGTATTAATGTGCGTGATTTAATACCGGGTATCCGAGAAACTACTGACTTAAAAAAATCAATTAACCCTTTGACGTAGATGGGACACCGGAGTCCTTTTATATATATTTTTTCTAACGCGGTAATTACCAGAAAAAATATATTTTCTCCCTTTTTAATTAAATAAAAAAAACGGTCTAATAGTTACTTCAAAAATCTGTTAGATTATCGGAATTATAAAAGTAGTTTGCATTTTTTTTTTTCATTCATATAAATTTATCGATAATTAATTTTGTAAATTAAAGAGATTTCAATCCTCAATAATTTTTTAAGATCTAAATAACTGCAAATAAGTGCAAGTTTGAAAAATTATTGTTGCTTGAGTCATGCTTCAAAGAATTTACATTTCACGCAGAAAAAGGCACCAGTGTCTCATATTGTATCTCATAATCATAAATTACATAAATGCTAAACATAATATTTTTCACTTTTATTGGTCAAAATTAATACAAAATAATGAAAAAGGTATGAAAAATTTGCTTAGTAAAAATTCTGCGTGAAAGGGTTAAAGGAACACGGAAAGAGACAACAATGTTTGCTGCTTTCTGCTCAAGAACCAACTGATGTTTCTTCACAAATTTTGAAAAAAAAAAGTTACTGCGTGCATCTAAAGATGGCAAACTAGAGATAAGAAACTCTAAGATAATATTTTGCGGTGAATTTCAGGCCATTAAAACTGCATTGAGCTTATTTAGACTCACTCTATTTGTATGGGCCTCTGCTGCTTTTGTCCTCCTCCGCGTTGTTGATTATTTTATAAACACTGTTTAAATTTTTACATGTTAGCAGCACCATTTTTTGACAAACATAGTATCTTATTTTTAAACTTGAAAAGAATGAAAAGTAGCAAACCATGCATTATTTTTCTTTCGTTTCATTCCCCGTTTTATTTAATCAATGTTTCAATGCATTTCCATGCATTTCTCTTGAAATTCTATACCAGAAACATCTTGCTAAAGAAGATAAAAAGTAACAGATTTAGCATAACGAAATGAAATTCTATGCCCTAAAAGAAACATCTTGCTAAAGAAATAATAAAAAGAGAAGTCAAAAATCCCGTATAAAGCAGTTAAATATACTACAATTTCAAGGGAAAGTTGCACAATGTAGCAGAAATTCCATAAGAAAATTGAAACCAATAGAATCTAGCTAAAGAAAGTGAGAAAAATCATATTTATAATTAATTCTACATTAAAAACATATTTTTTCAATAAAAATTAAAAACTTATTATAAAAAGCGAAAAGTTACTAAATTTAAAAAAATTTTAATAAATAAGGAAAAAGTCCATGTCAGAAATATATTGCTTAAGAAAGTGAATTATAGCATTTAAAATTCTACATTAAAAAAAATCTTTAAAAAAAAAACGTAAATACAACTAAAAAAAACTTAGCAAACACTACTAAAATAATTAACAAAACACTACTTAAGAAAATTAAAATTTTACATAAAAAAAAGTGAAAAGTTACTAAATTTAAGTACATTTTAACACAAAATTAAAGAAATACAAATTGCCTATTTCTGCTGCATAAAGTAATAGCAGGAAGATGGACTTCAAAAGGGCTGCTTTCTTCCACGTCTACAGTTGTGGGATACGTAAGATAATGTTGCAGAAAATCATAAGTTTGGTAGGAAAATCCTATGATACAACCTAAGAATATCACTGCATTCCAAACTAATTTTTTCCATCTACCACCTTTCATTTCTTCTCTTCTTTCCTGAAAAAAAGTTCACAGCAATTATTATTTTATTTAATAACCGTCGTTGAACAGCCGATACAATTTTGGGTTTACGACTACTAGTGTTCAACTCCATAGCCGAGTAATTTTAAACCCAATGCAGAAGACAAGGGAACCCCTGAATCAAGTCTTGAGAGAATTTTTGACTTCCTGGAGGATTTTTGGATGGAATTACCTCGCATTTGAGTTACATGAGGAGGAAAACCACGAAAACCTCCCTCGGTTAGCCTGGTGGCGAGGGGAATATAACCCATGATTCGTCTACCACTGAGAATATTTTACGATAGCACTGTGGTCGGTGAGAGTTGGATGCGGAATTTGTATCGACCAGCCATCGCTGGGATTCGAACCCGAATGCTCTTCCCACTGATTAAATGCTTCTCATTTATAATTTTTTTTGATGCTGATATTTTTATAAATGCAGTGGTTATTTTGTTAAGAAGATATAATTTTATGGGTACACATAATCGTATGAAACAAACTGAGCCGTAAGTTAGACAAAAATTAAAAGTTAAAAGTTTAAAGAAACAGATTGTTTCATAATGCTGTTTAAATTTACGCTGGTTACTTAATACTTTTATAGTTAAAGCATAAGATAGATGCTTTTTAACAACATTAGGTGCTTTCATAAAACCTATATTTTAACTATAGTATATATTTTTACCTACTTTGTTATAATGCTTTTTCATTTACTAATTTTTTTTACCTTTTTTACACATTTCACGAGCTTATGTGAGAGTAAAGAGTTTAAAGCTATTGTATCTTGAAACAATGGTATTTATAATTGAGTACTTGCAGCTGGAGAAGAAGTGATGTGATAATACCTAACCATGTGATTTAAATCAGATTTAATCTGATACCTGCAAGCGCGTCAAGCATGTGTGTCGAACCTGATTGGCTTCTGAATCAACAAATGCCACAATTTATCTACGATGACGTCCTTCGCAAGTATCCAATTGTTTAAATAGAGAAGTTCTATGAATTACTTGTTCCAAATGTAATATTAACAATGAAATGTGTATAAATCAGATCTTCATGTTTAAAAATTGAAGATTTCAGAGGGTGTTAAATTTTTTTAGGATTTCATTCTAAAACAAACAATATTAAAAAAAAAAAAAAAAAAAAAAAAAAAAAAAAAAAAAAAAAAAAATTAAAGTAAATTCTTACTTAGATCAACAATGAAAAATTTTATTTTAGTTACTTTTTATTAAATAATCACAATAATTTTTTCTTCCATATAAAACAGAAATTAATTAATTAATTTAATATGAATTAATATTTGAAAAAACTGTAGTAACACCAAGTGTCATCCACTACAAGTTTAAAAAATGTATTTGAACTTGAATGGATGAATGAAAAGTATTTTATTAACGATTTAAAATTTGAACAAGATATGGGGAAAGTGTGAACTAATAGTGGGAACAGAAAAAATAAAAGGCGCATGGTATCGGACAACTATAAAAGTATAAATTTAGTGACGTGGACCACACGTGCTATCACGTAATGTTCTTCATTGAATTTATCTGACACAGAGAATATAAAATATTTATATGTGCGCAATAAATTATTTTTTTTGCTCAAATAGAGCTATAAGTAGGAAATTATCCCTGATATTATCTTTAAAATATGTGAAAACTGAATCACTTATAGTAAAATTTAAAACAATGTCTACCGCTTAACCCATCAGAAAATTCATTTCTTTTTTCGCTCATCCCTATTTAATGAATGAAATAATATTTGAAAAAAACTGTATTAACATCAAGTGTCATGCACTACAAGTTCAAAAAAAAAATGTGTTTGAACTTGAGGGATGAATAAAAAGTATTTTATTAACGATTGAAAGTTTGAGCAAGATATAGGGAGAGAGTGAAACTAAAAGTTGGAATTGAAAAAGTACAAGCATGCGTACAGTGCTAGAAGTATCTAATGGGTGAGCTAACATTGCAAAATAAACCGATACCAACTTACCTGGTATAGCATAATGTGTTGGTTCGTTACCGTATCTTCAATCATCAATCCATTGGATTCAATGTCATTTAAAACAGTTTTTGATATCCTTTTCAACGATTCGGAAGAAGTGTTGGAAGAGTCTTGAGATTGCAAATTTTGTGCTGAATCTTTCTTTGGATCGATAACATCCATCACTTTTTGGGAAAAGAAAATGAATAATATATTATGACCAGTGGTAAAAAAAAACTACATTATTTTTACAGTTTATTACAGCTATTTTATAAATGTAGTTAATTACTACTACTTTTATTTAAATATAGTGACTGCAAACTGTTTTAAGGAGATGAACTTTGTTGGAGAGCTTAATTTACACCTACGTTCAAAATGGTTTTGAATAAGAAATTGGCTTATGCTAAATATAAAAGAATAACTATGAAATATGTATTAATGTTTATACGTTCCAGTTTGTTATTGCAAAACATTTTTTTTTTCGAATTTGTTCCTTCAACTAACCTTCACTTTGTATGCTGTTTTCGACAGCGAATATTTAATTTAAAGAATGCGAAATTATCAAATACTTGCAATTTTTTGATTGATTAATGCTCTTTTACTTCCTCTAGGAAATTAAGTACATCGAAAATACGTTCCATTTCTTGCAAATAGTATCAATGTTTCATGAGTGTGCATTCACGTTTGAAAGTATGACCAAAGTGAGTAATTATGTATTTTTCGTAATGGCTAGTTATATTAGTTATACATGATTTTAAATACGCAATTTCTGTTAAAACTCAGTTGCAGCCTAGGGTCCTTTTCATTGTATCCATTGACGGACCTGCTTAGATTTGTACTCATCAATTTCGAAAATTTAGTTGCTTTAGGAAAGCGATTCTTTTCTAATCTAACCTTAAAAATAGTTGCGAGGAATCGCTGAAAACTACAATTGCTTGTATCGCACTACACAGTACACTACTTTAAAAAAGAAAAGTAGCACACTACACTAACAATTACGAAAAAAAGTAGGGAATACAGAAATTGCAGCGCGCTACTTCCGACTACTGATTATAACATGATACTTTATACATTATTAATCACACTTTTTTTAAAAAAAATAATTTATATAATACATGACTATTTTCTAAGTACGGAAATATAAATAACATATAATTTATTTTCAGATTTCTTATTATTGACTTACAAAATATAACTCTCTGATTTCATTTTGAAGTACGTGTGTCCCTCAGTATTAGCTGTACTAAAAGATATAGGCGATGGATTGCAGGTCGATTTGAATACATTAAATAACAATATCATTTATTTCTCTTTTTTTGTTATGCATAAGAAAAAAATATATCTAGGAATTGAAAGATTTCGTTATCTTTTAGTAAAGTTAAAGTAACGAGCGGACATTACCAGCTGTCAGTGACAGTAGCGAAAAAGGAAAGGATGGTTAGAAGAAGGTTAAATTCTGTAATTCTAAATTTTGTCTTTACAAAACGAGATCAGAAAAACCTTCTGAAATCGAGGATGAATCATCATTCGCAATTCAAGAGTAGAAAGCGTTCTCAAACCGAGAATAAATTCACCATCTCAAGATTCATTTTCGATTTTATGACCATCACTGAAAGAAGGTTTATTCGCAAAGGCTTTATTCTCCCTATTCCCCATCGTGTTTCATGTTCTCCACGGTAGGGGCAGTATTTTTAGAGGTTGTTTCAACTTCCGGTAGAAGAATTTCTGCTGATGTGAACTAAATTGAGTCAATCTACATCTCAACGATCAGTTAATTGCATGTGAATATAGGATAATTTCCCAAAATACTTTTCTTTCATATCTTCATCTGATATTTTAAAGTATGAATAATACATATTTTTCGCAAAACTACCACACAAAAATTAAATTCAGAATAACTGAGTATTCCGAATCTATACAAACAAATCCGGGAAGTAAAAAAAAAAAAAAAAAAAAAAAAAAAAATTNAAAAAAAATAGTCATGTCAATGCTATGACGTCAGAATCTCAAGACTTCCGGTAGGGTTTGTTTGCTTTTTTAGGATAAGTGGTGAATATATTTGCTTTAACACTTTAAAAATAAAGGCTGATCTGATCATTAAGTTTTTAACGTAAACAAAATGTTAAATTTTTGAGAATAGACAAGGCTAGAATGAAAAAAGGCAAAAGCAAAGTTTACAGTAAAAGCAAAATAAAATTATTTTTTAGTTTAAAAAAGGAATCATTAGTCAACCTTTTTTTGCTAACGAAATAAAAATGAAATACTACTTTTAACGTTAGGTTGCCTGCCGTTTGGGATACTGAATTGAAAGCATTGAAGTGAAGTCTCTGAGTTATAAAATTTGTTTATCCAAAAGTAATCCCATGAAAAACAAAATTTTCATTATTATGTTTAATTTTATCTTTTAATTTACATAGGATTGAAAAAGCTTTGAATAGTAAGTTATACATAATTTCACACCATTTAACCGGCGTAATTTTAAAGGATTTTTCTAAAATTTGAAGGTTAAATTTGAATTGGTTCGTAAGAAATAGATATTTCGAAAATGCGATTTCTTTCAGATGGCGAATTACGTGAAATCGAAATTAACATTAAGGGGTTAAAATGTTGACCACTCTCTTGCTTGACTATAGGAACCATATTTTCCAATAATAAGATTATTATTAGCTGTAATTTTTGCGCAGTACTAATTAGTACCCAAAAAGCATGTAACCTTGCGACAACCTTGTGTCGAAACTTTCTTTTTATTGTCACGAAAATGTTTGTGCTAAAAACCTTTTTTCAATGAAGCAAAAATATTGCAGTTTCAAACCTTTCATCCTAAAAGGATTAAAAATTATTTTTCAAAGATTTTTTTTTAAAAAGTACTGTCACTTAGGTAAAATGGTCGCTTAGGTCCATAATGACGTTTACACTGCTGTTAGCTGACGTCACACTGATAGCTGACGTCACACTGGCAATTGGATCAAATTGCATTGTCCATTAAAATTTCAAGACAAGGTGGATTTTAGCTGAGAATACGAGACATTGCGAAAAGAAACCTTATAACTACCTAGATTTAAGATTATTTTCACCTTGAGACTAGCTTAATTGAAAGATTTTTTCACGCTAAGACAACCTCGATTTAAGGTTTTTATCGGTTCTTAAAATTTAAGGTTATAGAAGGTTGTTTTCCAAGGTTTTGGATAGGGTTAATGTGCGTAGAACAGAGCAGATTGTCACAGATCTCGTTTTAGAGATAGAAGGTTTACACGTAAACCGCATAACAAACCTTTTTAGGTTTACTTTAAAAGGTTTTTGCCGAGTGAAAATAAACTTTATTTTGCTATCTAGGTAGTAGTATTAATTTTTGCAGGGGCTTAGAATTCAAATCCGTCGAAAAAATTTTTATATTTATTCAGCTTAAGTAGGTTTTGACTTAAGTTATAAAACATGGCTTAAAGCATAGTCTACACTAATTCATTAGTAATATTTAATCCTAGTGCGTGAAAACCAGATCAAGAGCTCATTTTTTAAGGTGCCTTTTTTTGCCTTGAATTTCCGAAATCTTATTAATGGCTATGCATCTATGCTTATACTTAATATTGATATGTCAAACTAATTTATAAGATAAAAATCAAATTTGACTTAATAAATGATGAAATAATATTCTTCAATTATTTAAATAATAAATACACACTTTTAATTAAGTCATTGAAACAGCTATTTTACATAATTTGAATTTAGTGCAATTGTTAAACATAAATTAAAAAGTATTATAGGCCTTAATACCAATTAAACAAAACAGTGTTAAAATCCTTTATTTAAGATTCTATTTTTTAATTAAAATAATTTATTTTAACTTTGTGTTTGCTTGTTTATTTTTATAAGTAACGATATATCAAATCATCTGTTTTATGACTTGTCTACACTAAAACGTTGAAATTGTTATAAAAAGATTGCTAACTATGTTCAAAATGAAGATAAGTTATTGTTTTTGGTCAATTTACAAAAATTATTCACACCATTAGATAAGATTGAAGAAGTTATTTAAGAATGGATATAAAAATTAGATTTAAAAAAAAAATCAATGAAGATAGATTTAAATAATATAAATACGGAATGGTCACAATAACGTAGCCAGAGGCCGATTATTTTAACTTTATTGTAACTTACGATTACTGTAACTTTAATTTAAAATTTTTTATCTAAAAAATATAATTTTGGCCAATTTCCTTGAAACTGTGTAGATAATAAATAAAAGCCTTCATTTTTAATATTTACAATAGCAATTAATTACTTCTTAAATGCACTATGAATAAATTAAGAAAAGCAAATAATTACCTACAAAATCCCGAAAAGTGTACTTAACCGAAAAGTGTACTTAACCGAAAATCCGAAAAGTGTACTTAACGTTTGCAAAAACACTTTCACAGCCTTGCACTGGTTCCATGAAATGTGCCATTCGACTTTTTCTAATCCTGTCATATTATTCTCCACATCAAATTATGAAAAAAACAATCGATTTCTGAATCCTGTTACATCCCCCTAATAATGAATTTTATGTTATTCTGTTGAGGTGACGCCCTTGTTGAAGTCCACAGAGAGTAAAGGTCATTATTTTATTTACAATGACCTACGTGGAATTGCACATGTTCTGTATCGTTTAGTATGCAGGTTGTAAGGTGGCACTTTTGTAATTCATCATTCATTAGGCATTGCTCAAGCAGCATAAGTAAAATAATATGTATATATCTAAATCAATCTCCCATGAGATTAAATAGGTCAACGACTGCCAAGTCCATAAATGATCCTAGAAAATTTTCGCGGCAGCCTGAACAAAATTTCTTCAAATACTAGACAAAAAAATTTTTTTTTAAAATTTAATTATTACTCACAATTTGTTTATTATATGCAGAAGTAAAGCATCTATTTCCGTATAAATGAATTCAGTGTTCCATTATTAATTCCAGTTGAAATTTTTTTTTGTATTATTTAATGAGGGAAATAACTGCAAGGGAAAAAATTCTAAGACGCAGGATAAAAACGTAGCATTTTTGGATTTTACAATTAGAAATAACCCTTCAATTTCAGGCCTGTCTTCATCGTAACTATTCGCATGTCTTATAGATGGTTTTATTTTATTTTATAACCCTCGTTGAACATAGCCCTGCGTTGAACAGCCGATCCAATTTTATGGGTTTACGACTACTAATGTTCAACTTCGTAGCCTTGTAATTTTGAACCCAATCCAGAAGACAAGGGAACTCCTGGATCAAGTATTAGGAGAAATTTGCCTTCGTGGATGACTTTTTGATGGAGCTAACCCGTATTTGCGTTATATGGAGAGGAAGACCACAAGATCCTCCCACGGTTAGCCTGACGGCAAGTGAACTCTAACCCATGATCCGTCTACCACTGAGGATATTTCACGTCAAGCAGGATGCGGAATTCGTATCAACTGGGATTCGAAACCGGTTCGCCTCATTGTGAACACTCTATCCCCTGAGCCATCGCGGCTCTCTTATAGATGGTAGGCAGTGTAAAGTTAAGCACAGGTATCGCAAGGGGTTAATATTCGTCTTAAGACTTCCAAGTTAGTACTTTCGATAAATTTTTACACCAAAGTTTGAAAAAGCGCACCACCTTGTATTGCTTAACATGTTTCTTTTAATCTTGTTCGCCAAAGATAATGGGGAAAAAAAAAGCCACAGTTTAACGGCCTTAGACTTGAAGCAAAGCTATCATTTTAAACTATGTATGCAATATTTCTGTAAAGAATGATCTGGGTATTAGAACAAACATATAATTTAAATTATTTTTAAAGTTTTTAAACTCTTTTTAAAAAGCCGCCGATTTGGCAATATTTTCCCACCTAGATGAAAATTATAAAAATCGACGCCTTATTTTCATTTTCTTTTGCAAATTTTTATGAGCCCAGATAATATATAATTAATGATAGATAGATACTGACAGACATACCCAGATAATGATACTGCATTTTATGCAGCATTGGATTAAGTTTTTAAATATTAAAAAAATTTGAGCACAAAAGCTTTTCTTTTTCACAAAACTGTGGTTTTTCTCTATATTGACATTTTGCGTCCTTTTCAGAACACAGAAGGCGCCGGCTAAATATAGGCTAAACTTGACCTAACAGTCATAAGTGACTGTTGCAATATCTCAGAAGTTATGAAAATAGCGAATTATTCGTAAAAAAGCTTCATTTCATGAGACGGTAGAGCCTTCGAAAAACAGACTTAATAAATTTAACGCGTTAATAAATAATATTATATAATAATCCATAGTATATTTTAACGTAATATTTTTTAATATGTTTAAATATAATAAATATTTAATATATCTTAATATAATATATTTTGCTCTTAGCTTAATTCGTTTAAATTTAGCAAAAAACGAATTTGGTTAACTCTGCAAGAACCATCAGAAAAAAATTGGAAGAACCATCAGAAAATTTCCAAATAATACTCAAAACATGGTAAACTTTATGCTTTCTTCCTGTTGCTATATTAGTTTTCTTAAATTTATTTAGGGTGCTCCACCATTTAGAATTTATAAATTACAGAAAACGCTTTTAAATGGAAGAATACGCATAAATTTAAACCCAAATTGCAGAAATAAAATTTCCTGGAATCTTAAGCCAGTTCACACATCGCCTCATAAACGTAAAATAAGCGGAGGGATACACTGGAATTTTTCTATATTTCTTTGGTTTTAGGAATTTTGTAATTGTTAACAAATAAATAACGAAACTAGTTTATTTAGAGTTAAATTGTTTAAAATTATATGCATTACCTGCAACGTACTACGTAATGCAGGTATTGTATAGAAACAAATATAAGAATTAATATTTACTTAACCAAAGTATTACATACAATACATAAGTATTGTATAAAATAATAAGTGCTTTTGTTGTGAATGTTACAGGATAAGTGAGATATGCCCGCATAGCTCACAATGTCTAAATATTGTAACCAATGCCAGGCATCTTTAGGTAATGATTTCATGCATAATTTATATATAATTAAATAAGAAGATATACTTTGCTAAGTTAATATTCACTAAATTATCATAATTAGAACATTAGCACATACTTTAATTAGGCATTGTATAGGGACAAATTTTCCTTAAGCAAAAAAGGAGTTATGAGATTCACCGAGAAAGAAACAGTGCAAAATTATTATTTTTTTTCCTTTCTCATTTAAAAAAAAATATCACTGTGCTGATGACCAGTGCTGATTTTCTTTATTCAATTAATCAATTGGGTACTTGCACTTCAAGAAGAAGACCTCCCATACTCACACATGTGACCTATGACGTCAGCGCCAACTAATCTTTATCAGCAAAAGTGACGTATTAAAGTAGAGCTAAGTTTCTCTACATCAGTTCGAATGTTAATTAACGATAAGTCAATTAAATTACAGAGCCGTATTGCTCATCGAATTAGTTGAAATATAATTCTTTCTCGTCTACTTTATTTATTTAAATTAGATTTATTTTTTGTTTATATATTTAATTGTTCCGTGGCATATTTTTGTTTTCTGTATCTGGCAACTTTGATGCATAAGTAGTTTGTTTATGTTCCACGTGGCTTCGTGTATTTGTGTTAAGTCTCTGTGTAAATGTACAGTGAAAGAATTTAAATCTTTGAGAAAGAATCTTTGTGAAAGAATTTAGAATGTGCCACTTAAGATAATTGTTACTTGACGGGCTTGGCTTATTCGAAATAGAATAGAAAGAACACCTGCTAACGTAAACAAATGCCACGTTTCAACGATCAGTCGAGCTCGAGATACTAACACTACGTCACTTGCAGGTATCCCATTTTTATGAAAGACGAACTTTCATTAGTTGGTTATTATTGACAATATTTAATTATAAGAAACCATCAGTGTAAGATAAATCGGGTAAGTGTATACCGGGCCAAAATATCTCTGCTAGATTATATATGGTTATAATACAGAGTGATTAGTACTGACTTAAGCCTTATAATTGTTGAAGTAAAATACATGAACTTAGAGAATGCACCAAGAAACTAGCTCTAGCAAATAATAATCGTAGTCGGACTTTTTATCAACATTCATAAATATTAGGATTCATTTAAAAAATTGGACTTCAGCTGTTTTTGATTAAATTAGCTTAATCTTGGTTATTTTCAAAAATTAAGAAACATATTTGCAAAATGGTGAGAAATAATAATCGTCAATGTTTTTTTTTTTTAAATATTTTTTGCGAACAAATTTTATCTTATTGATACTGTTTTTTAATGTTCACTTGTATTTTTCAATCATGCAAAAACGCAGCTTCCTACTAAAATTAATATCTTTTAAATCAAATCAAGAAATTGAATGCAAAAACGGAATATACATTGAAACATTTAAAAGCATTTAAGTCGGTTATAAAAATTAACTTAGCACGTATTTTAAGGCTTGCAGATGAAAAAAAAGGCCTAATTTTGAAAATGAGTATTCTCGTAGTTTCAAAGTTTCCCATGAACCTGAATTACATCAAACCTTTCTGCATTATAACTTCTGTACATGTTTCATCAATTTAATCAAATAAATTATTTATTTGTACGTTTTTTTGTTCGAACTTGAAGGAGCTGTCTTTTTATGTAATTAGTATCTATTTTACGTATTCAGCTATCGTGACATTTTCATCATCTATTCATAATAATGAGAAGAGAAATTTTGTAAAATAACTAAATATTAGATGAACCAAACACACAGTTCGCGTTCATTTAGTACAAAAAACTTTAATAGATTGATAACATTAAAAAAAGTGTTTTCCTACATCCTAATTTCATCAGATGTCATTTTTAGTACGTTGATTAAGTAAGTACGTAGATTAAGATTTTAGTAATTAAGTACTTAGTAATTTAGTTATTAAGTACGTTGATTAAGATTTTAGTAATTTGATTAAGGTACCTTAATCAAATTAGTATGCGTCGTGTTGAAATATTATTCATGGCATATTTAAGTTAATTTTCCTCTTTAAAAATAAGGTTTATTTTAATCTACCAATAATATTACAGTATATAAAACTAAATTTCAGATGTCTTTATTCCTAATTGTAATATGGGTCCTCTTAACGAAAAAAACCAGTGTGAAAAAGTGTCAAGAGTAATTATGCTTGAGAAAACGCTTAAGAAAATTTAAATATTTTAGCGAAAATGTTTAATTTATTTACCATATAAAGGTGCATAAAAATATTCATCCAGTAATCTTAGACGAAAAAACCCTGGAAGTCTTGCAGCTTTCCTCTGACGTCATAGCAGCTCCAATTAGTGTAAATTTAGGCTCCTCTATAGTGGACATGACATAATGGACTTAATGTAATGATCGACATTCAGTAAATGCGTTGTTTCGATGAGTGCGATGTCCCAATGAAGGCATTTAACCGAATCAGAATCTTGGAGAGTTGTTGGAGAGGGGGGCTAAACACAAGTCGAAATAGCAGAAGCCATTGGAGTTTCACAAAGTGTGATTTCCGGTATATGAAACCCTTTTTTTTTGGAGATTGGAAATGCAGGTCGAAGATCAGGACAATGGCGTAGACGTGCAACAACGCCCAAATGAAAACCGTTATTCAACGCTAACGGCTCGAAGACACCGAAATATAAATGCCACTCTTCTTCAACAACACTATTGCTCGGCTAATGGCACCACAGTTTCGGCACACTTTCCGAAACCACCTTCACGCTGTAGGTCTGTATGCTCGCCACCAATGGTGTGTATCACGACGTCACGTTAACAGCAAGGCAATAGTCGGTTCCCCCAGTGAATGAGCAACAGAACATGTGAACTGGTGGAGAAAGGAGTGGCGCAATAATCTTTTCTCGGACGAGTCCCGTTTCTCTGTTCTGATAATAGGCGTATTTTCATCTGGTGGGAACGTGGCACTAGAAACAATTCTGCCTTCGTGCACGAAAGTGCAAGATTTGGTTGTGGGGAAATGATGGTCTATATAGAGGGCCAACATATGTTGGCATCTCTATTGATGGGTGCACAGATCTCCATATCATTCGAAATGGAACTCTGACTAGTTGCCGATATTGGGATGAGATCCTGAGACCTACTGTAGTCCCTTACGTTGCAGCAATTGGATATGACTTCATGTTAATGGACGACAATTGCAGGCCACGTCGTGCTGACTTGGTGAATGATTTCCTTTTGGAGGAAGGAATCATACGAATGGAGTGGCCAGCGTGATCTCCGGATATGAACCCAATCGAGCATGTTTGGAACAGACTGAGCAGACAAATTGCTGGACGCCTACCACCCCCATAAATTCTCCAAGAACTGGAAAGAGATCTTCTGGAGGAGTGGGGTAAAATACCCCAGCTCCAGTTCGGAGATTACGACTATCAATGCTCAACCCCATAGTCTTTAATTTTGAACATAATTCAAAAGAAAAGGGAACACCTTGATAAAGACACACTAGTTGTTTAGGACTATTTTAATGGAACTAACCCAAATTTATGTTACATGGAGAGGAAAACTTCCCACTGTTAACCCGAAGGCAAGCTGATTCTAATCCATGACTTGTCATTTGTCTGTCATATAGGATATTTTACGTCAGCACTATGGTTAGTGCAGAACTCATATTTATCAGCTAGTGCAGGGATTCGAACTTTGGTCACTTCATTGGGAGACGTGTTTTATTGGATTATAAATTGAGGTGTTTATGACATAGAGCATTATTTTTTCTCTTTTCGAAGATATTTAAAGCAGGTATGTTTAATAATTTTTCCGGCTTCAAAATTCATTAAGTACTATATTGAGTTCCAATGTTTAACATGAAGCTATAATTGTAAACTTGAAGGGTACATTTAGATCTAATTTGAAATGAAAATAATTTGAATGAATTAAAAGTTGTAACTTATAATCTTGATACCAACATAGATCATAAAAATTGAAATAAATAAATATTAATATATGTAATTATGTTATATGTAGTTAATTAATATATGTAGTATAACGAGATATTGCAGAGTTAGCTACTTATACTGCATCACATAAATGTAATGGTTGTGATCGGAATTAGTTACAATATTGCATTATTTAGAAAAATCTGATATTCTTCCTTACAATCTAATGCTGGTCTATATAGATTGCAACCTAATTTTGATCAAAACAGTTTATAATCTAATACAGGTAAATGTGATACTAGTTGTGATTGGAATTGGTTACAACTTGATGATTTTGTGGACAACTGAGTTAGCTCAGTAACTTACTGTTACATAGTATTACTCATGTAATGATTAAAACATATATAGTGCAAGTGTTAAGAGGATGGTACCATCCAAGATAGAAATTTGGGGAAAAGGTCACGATGATGGATGATGATGCAGGATGAAATTAAACATCGCACTGAAGGGACAGGTGGTTCTTAAAGATCAAGTTAAGAGGATCATATAGGAGTAAGTAAGATACATATTTCTGTTATTTTGACTTGTATAAGTTTCAAAGGCTATCATTTGAGTTCTTTCTTTAACAGAATTACTTTTTTTCTGAATACTATTAAGTGAGGTTTTATCAATTTAATTTACATTTAAGGCAAGTGTGCAAAATAAAAAGCAGAATACCCTGGATAACTTTTGATCTAATGATTGAATCTTCACGTTCAAGGACTCAATCTAAATGGTTTGAGGGGGTGACCTTAAATACGTCAATTAAGTAGTGCTAAAGATATTGTAAGCTACAAAATCAGACACAAAAACGTACTTTCTCCGAATAAATGTACCTTTTTTTGACAGATTTGAATTTCTGGCCCCCAAAATATAGGGAGCATTCTGGGAAATATAGTCCCTATAGTTTGGTCAGGAGAGTGGTTCAAAATTTGAACCCCTTAATGTTAATTTTACTTTTTGCATATTTTACCATACGTTGAGAACTTTTAAAGCGAATCGCAAAATTTTTGCTTGCAATTATAAATTTTTTTTTATCTTAAGTTAATTCTATACAAAATGTAATGTTTGCTTGGAATTAGCTTTGGATAAATACATTTTATAAATGGGTGCAAAAATGTTTAAATTTTCTTAAAAGTTCTTAAGATATTTTATAATACGCTAAGAGTAACATTAATATTAGGGGTTCAAATTTTAGACCGCTCTCCTGACGAAACTATAGGGACAATATTTTGAGAGCCAGAAATCCGAATCTGTCGGAAAAAGGGTATGTTTATTCAGAGAAAGTACGTTTTTGTGCCTGATTTCATAAACTGAAATATTGTTATATTCCATCAGGGGTGATTGTGAGTCTAATTCAACCTGGAAAATTTCTTGAGTAAAATCATTAAAGATGCATAATGTCTTTATAAATTTAAATCATTGATATTTTCAAAACATTGAATCTAAATATATCATATACAGCATAATTTAAATGAATAATTATGTATAAGTTTATTTTTATCTCTAATCACATTTATTATTCCACCAGAAAAAATATTTACAAATGAAAGAAGCCAGTATAAATTCTAGTTCTAATATTTTTAAATAAAATATACCAAGAATTTTTATACATAAATGTGATCAATGATTTCTTGAAACTTCTGGACCAAAGATTTCTGGAGCGCAATTAGGGAAAAATCCGGATTTCTTCTGGAGCACAATCACCTCTGTTCTATATATACTTTTACTTTATTACTCTTATCGTATTTGTGACTACATTACATTAGTCATTACTGAGATTTTTTCATTATGTGACTTAAAAACATACACTATTTTAAAAATAAAAATCATGTAATTTGAAAAGCTTTGAAGCTAATAGAAGTAGTTTTAATTTGTTCTATTTTTTAAATACAATTTCCTCTACAGCTGCATTACATATATTGGAGATCGAGAGTTTCTTAAATGCAAAAATATGTTCAGAATATGTTAAATGTACAGTTGCCGAATCAAATAAGACACAGCTAATTAAAATATATTTTATTTGTTCGTATAAAAGTGTAAAATAGGTGGAAGCAGTTAAAAAGGTATCAATAAATTAAAACAAATTAAAAACGTAACACATGTAAAAGTTTAGAGGATTATTCTGTTGCATTTGCAGTAATATTCATGTCTTCCATGAACCTCTCCAACATAATCTGTATTTTATGAGGCTGATGATCAGAAAACATATCTGGATTCACAATTATTTTGTGAAAGTTGACTCCTGTTACCCAAACTGGTTTACTCCTGAAAATAAGTGAAAATACACTTTTTTGAATAAATGTACAAAATCAGTAAAATTTGAACTGATTAAATTCATCTCATTTAACATGTGCTAAAGCAATCAAAACATCTTTAGAGTAATATGTTTACACATAAATTTGTTTTGTAGATCCAAATAAAATGTATTGTCAGAATTGTTTTAAAAATCTTTGAATATAGAGTGTTCTGTTCTTACTAATCTCAAAATAAATATTTTTTAGAAACCTTCTAAAACGAAAGTTAAAAAAAAAAGAAAAGAGTTTTGACCTTTTAGAGCTATTTAACACATTTCTTCTCTGATAATAAGGAAATGAGATTATCACTATTGATAATATACCTGAGGAATATTTTGTTTAACTCCTTATAAGAATAATTAACCATTTTATTTAGATAAACTAAAAGATTAAGTTCACTAAAAATTCTAAACCAAATTTATTATCACATTCTACTATTATCCTAGTCTTATGACATATAGCATGTGTTGTATAGTATTAAAAACCTAAGACAATACTATACTCAAGGTTTACTGGAAGGAGTTAAAATTGCTCATTCAATAAATGAAATTAATATTGAATATTTTTAATCTATACTTTAATGTATAAGATATATTTTAGCATGTTTAGTTTACCAATCATTTCAAAAGCATTTATTAGAAATGCATCTAAATATTATCCTACGTTAAATAATTTATAGAAATTTCAATTTTTTTTTTATAGAATTTTATTAAATTACATTTTTTTTCTAGTAGAAACAAGAAATTTAAATGATTCCAGACAAGCATATTTTTCATGTATTTTATCAGCAAAATTGAATGAAACAAATCCAAAGATTATAAACGTTTTATTTAATGTTATTGTGAAAAAAAAATTAATTTTCTGAATTATTCTTATTGACTTGTTTTGTCCCGTTTGATTTAGCATAAAAATATATGTCAAGTTATTGACCTACTTGACTAGACAATAATGCTGGATGTTTAAATAGGTACAAGTACAAAATGGTACTTTTTTGTATGTAAATAAAACCGTCATATATTTAAAACTTCTCATATATAATCAATAACACATGTTTACAGCAGCAGACTGCTTAATTCAAAAAAAAAAATCTTGTTACGAAATCTAATGTAGAAACCTGATAAAGCTACTTTGTACTTTAGAATTAGAAGCTAGATAGTCTCTTTATTTTTTTCTTTCCACCAAGCCCTGAGCATGTACCTAGGTTATACAAAACCCTTAACCATAAAGCCCAGGGCTTGGCCACAAGTCCAGCTCCACCCCAGCCAAGGAACGGCCCAGTCATCGGTATTTATTTTGAAATTTTGATGTGTACAAGACAATATTCGCAGAATATAAATACACTGCTGGACAATTGCTAAGGACGGATCACAAATTTGCAATGTAGCATAACATTAACCCTTTGCCAACGGCGGGCACAGCATATGTGCCGCTCAAAAAACTTGCCCTAACAACGGCGAAGGCACAGCAGTTGTGCCGGCTGTTTCCTTCCCCTCAACTTGCTTGACCACCCATTAACCTGTCATTTCATCGCACTCCTCTTTTAAAAGGCCCTTTTGTTGGGAAAGGAGCTATGAGTACATCAGAGTCTTCTTTGACTTGGCTGAAAGATATTTATGTTTATTTCTATTATTTGGCGAATTTTGAGTGCTTATAAACATTTCATTGTCTTATGAAGCTGCGCTATCTTTATGATAGCTTTGATAGCTGTGCTATCATTACTTATTTTCATTTGAGATCTATTTCATAAAATTATTTATTATTTTGTTTTATTTTCGATTCGGAATCTTTTCTTTATATTAGTATTCCCCATTTGTGTTTAGAACTTTATGAAATTTTCAATTATTTTTTAGTGAAAAAATTTTATTTTCCATATTAAATATTTTATACAAAATTTCATACAAAAATATTTAAGTTTTCAGCTAAAAATTTTTTTAAAAAAATTAAAAAGGTAAACTAATTAAATTTTTATAGTTAAAATGAGCTTCTTTTAAGATCCAAATAATTTAAAAATATAAATGTATTTAGCTTTTCATGGCAAAAAAAAAGAAGGCAGAAAAAACACACACACACACACAAATTTCTTATAGTAAACTAAATTGCGCTTTTTTTTTTATCTAAAAGGAAGAGAACTATTTTTGAAGAATTTATTATTTAAGAAAATTAAGAATGTGGCGTCCAAAACTGAATCTAACTCTCTTTTTCAGATACAGATTGTTTTTGAACTTGTTTAATAAGTAATTAGTAGAAGAATTTAAAATCCTATTATTATTATTATTATCCCTTTTTAGTATATACTGCCAGGAGGAAACTTGATTCATTTCTTTTTCTACCACTTAACCATTTTTAGGCAGAGAAATGACTCAAGAAAAAGCTATTCAAATTCATTTCAAAAAGCTATATATAAACTCAAACATAAATATGATTATGAGTTTGAACTTCAGAAAATTAAAGGAATTCCTAATAGAAAAGAGTGAAAGAACAAGTATAAGTTCTTAATGGTGTATTGAAGGGGAACAGATATAGTTATAAATAACTAAAGATCAATGAATACTTGAAATGCTTGAATTCTCTTTTTAAAAATTAACAATTCTCAAATTTTGTCAGGTATGAGGCATTTTAAAATTAGGCAGAATCCTTTGTGTTTCAAAATAAAGACGATAACGCACCAGACGATACTTTGGAGGTCTGCAAAATTGACATATGAATGGAAGGTTGAGTTCTATATAGATTTTTACTACACAAAACCACCTTTTAAATAATAATGGTTGAAAAGTGAATAAAGTTGCTGTTGTAGATAAAAAAAAAAAGCGGCTCAATAAAAAGGATTGCAGTCTAAAGATAAAATCATTCAAACTGTGCCTATTCTTGATAGTTGTCATGTGTTAGAAAGGCAGAAAAGTTATATTGTGAACATCTATAGGATTGTCTTTAATATTTGACCTTGAACAACAAGTTTACTCTCAATGAAATAATCTTCATTTCTCAAAATGCCACCCATATGATAAACTATTGAACTACATAATGCTCCCCCCCCGCTCTATTCTCTGAGAAACATGCTTTTCTTTCTAAGTTTCCACGAAACATTTCTATCCGTACCTTCACAGCTTGCCACAATGTCATTTACTTCTCACAAAATAAATTGTTTCCCTTATTTAGAAAAAAGACAGGATATCGAAACCATTTCAACCTCTCAGTGTTGACTCTTCCATAGGCAAAATAGCAATACCTGCCTCTTTGTTTATCTTCAGAAATATTGATAATATATTTCGGGGTCTGTCACTCTTACAATTTTTAACAATAGCCAATTCCCAACACCTGAGGAAAGGACCACACAATTACCAAAGTAAATGCATGTTTTGCATTCAGTATGTCAATCGAGCTTGTATGGATGTGTCTGATAGATGGCTTGAAACTTTTTATTTTTAATGTATTAGTTGTAAAAGATTTCAGATCAAAAGATACTTTCTTTTGAATTGAACTTTTCAGCTTTTAACAGAAATAAAAATAAGTAAGACTTCTGATTATATTTTAAACAAATTATCAAATCTTTGAATAAACATTATCAAATCTTAGCCATGTTATATTGGATTCAATGAAACATTTAGCATACAATACGTACCGTTATTGAAATTTTAAAGATATTAAATGATCGAGAATTTTGCTTTGAATTTCTTTTATTTTTTAAATTTATTTTATTATTTTTTAATGTGACATAAAATTTTTAGACAAATAGGCGTGAATTTTTGTTACGAAAAATGACAAGTTCATTTTCTATTAGAAAAATAATCGAGACAAAATTGATTAGAATTGTATACACAGAAACTGTCATATGCACGTAATCTCATAAGTATTAGCTACCAGTATTTTTTTTTGAAAAAGGGAAAAAACTGAATATTTTAATAATTTAGAACAAGAATGAAAAATAATGAAGTTATATGAATAAATGTTAAGTTCTGCATACGAAATATTATTGCAGAAACATACTGTTTATTAAAAGGGCTTAAATAATTCGAATTAAACTTATTCAATTTTCTCCAAGAAACAATACTTTAAAATTAATTATATGAAACAAAAATAATAATTAATTAAGTACAATTTTTTATCTCTTATGATATTTGTTTTCAATTTTATAAGAGTGTACTTTATGCGATCGTAAAGGACATAAACAAGTAAAATAGTTAAACAAAATTTGAATAAAAAAAAATTGCATTTGGTATCACTTTTTAAACCGATAAATGAAATAAACTTTCAAAATATATAAAAAAAAATTGACGTTAACTGTTTTATTCACATCTCATTTTAAACAGTTTTGAAAACTTCTTTTTTTTTAACAATATCTAATAGGATAAATTTGTTTATAACTTTAAGACAAGAATAAAACCTCAAACAAGGCTCTATTTATCAAAGTATTGTTTTTTTTTTGTAGCGGTCTATTTAAAATTCTTCAAGAATCAAAAACTTCAAAATACGCGTTTTAAAAAAATAAAAAGTTTGAATAATTTGTATAACGTTTGCTTCTTTTTTAGCGAAATTGTTAATATACTTAGAAAAAAAATAGCTATAAATGTTTCTTTTGTAGAAGTTTATTTATAATCATTCAAGAATCAAGATCACTAATAAACACCCTGTTTTTAAATAATAAAAATTTTGAATAATTTATAAAAAAAATTTGCTTGTTTTTTCGAGAAATTGTTAATATATTTAAAAAAAAACTTTTAAAAAATTATGTTAAATTATGTCTGCATTAGAAAAAGATGTAAGCCAAAATATGTATAACTATGCCAAAAATAACTACTGGTCTGCAACCCTGCTTCTTCTCCCTTTAGGAAGCGTGAGGTACAAATTGCAACAAAATATTTCCTATTCATAACCAGTTAAAGTAGTTACCTCCCACTGACTAAGTGGGGGGATGAATTTCGGTAAGAAAGCGCCGTAGTAAGAGGAGAATTTTTTCATCTTTGTTGCCGTAGCCAAAAGGTTAAGCGAGACATGAGGCCCAGTAGGATAAAATATAGTTGCCACATTGTTTAGACGTTAGAATAAAGAATATTCGTTGTTCTGGAAAGTACAAAAGCCATGAAACACCTGAAAGAAAAAAAAAATTAATTTGATTCTGCGTACGAAAAAATGGAACAATGCATCTAAATGTCAGCAGGCAACTTGAAGAAAGGTGTCAGTACGGGATATGTCCACCGTGGAGTGTGATGCAACATTTTACACGTCGTATCATACTTTGCACAACATTATCCAGCAGCTGCTGAGGCAATTTATCCCATTCCTCTATCAGTGCACGGATGAGGGTATTCTTGTTTGCCGGAGGATAGTTTCGACCAGCAAGTTGCCTCCCCAAAGCATCCCAAACATTTTCAATGGGGTTTAGATCTGGAGAACGTGATGGTCATACGAGGCGTTGAATACCCTCGCTGTCTAGACAATCCTGAACAGCGAGTGTTCGATGACATGTTTCGTTGTCGCCCATAAAAACAAATTTATCACCGACAGCACCACGGAAAAGACGAATATGAGGATGTAGAACTTCATCAATGTATCGTTGTCCCGTCATAGTCCCATTCGCAACCACATGCAGGAGCGTGCGGCCATTGATCATGATGTGGGCCCACACCATGACAATGCATGTCGGATATCGGTCCCTTTCCTGGATATTTTCTGGACGATAACCAGTGCCACTCTCGAGCCAGATCAGTTGGCGTCTACAATCCGATGACTGAACCTACTCTCATCTGAGAATAGTACGCATGCCCAGTCCTGTTCAGTTCAATTGTGATGCTCACGACACCATTGCAAACGGGCCGTACGGGGCTGTCTGGTCAATGGGACACACACAACAGGTCTGCGGGCGTATAGTCCTCCTCCCCTCAAACGTCTGGCAACAGTTTTTCGGGAAATCTGCTTTCCTGTGGCAGCAAGAAACTGATTTGTCACCTGCTGAGCTGTGGTGCGCCTGTTCCTTTTTGCCGATAGGACGATGTATCTGTCTTCTGCAGGCGTCGTACTTCTAACACGACCTCCCCCGTGCAGCCTACTACACATTCCAGTAGTTTTAAATGATTTCCACAGTCGTGAAACAACGCTTTGAGCGATGTCGAACTCTCTGGCAACATCTGTTATTTTTCACCTTTCTTCGATCTTTCCAATAATTCGGTCACGCTTAAAATCATCTTAGTGATACCGGAAAGACATGCCGAAAATTTTAAGTTTGTCAACTAAATCTTTCCTGTAAAACTTTGACTTGAAACAACAACTCTCCACACGCGTCAAAACCTTTAAAGCTCTTATCAGCGCTATCACGTGATGAACAGGCGTGGAAAAAATATTTGCATACGCATACCTCTTCTTACTATATCCCGCACTAATTCTAATTTTCCGCATTTTGCTTCCTTTCATTTTGAAGTTGCTATGGATGATAGTGTTATTCGTCCTTAGCAATTGTCCAGCAGTGTAGTTACAGCGTATAAATATAGTGATATAGAATTTGTTAAATAATAATTTCATTGAGACTATGCTAGGTTATATAATAAACACATCAGAGGAAGAAAATAACATAATGATGTGCTAGATAGTCTCTATGCTGAAGCAGAGCACTTTTGATGTGTGTGCAGTACTAGAAATGAGATGGATTGATAGGAAAGATTAAATGATTTTCTACAGCTGCAATGCCAAAAAATATATTGAAGGTACAGGTTTTTCGTAAGTAAATGTTAAAAATATCATATAATGGATTTCAGGATATAACAAGACTTCACAAAAGAATTAAAGGAAAATTTTCAACAGTAATAATTTATCTTCCCATACTCCCACAAAAAGAAACATCCAGTGATGCAACAAACAACAATGAAGGCAGGCCCACTAACTTCACAGTAGCACTTAGCAAGATTGTTGGAAGTACCAAAATTAGTTTCAAAGAACTTTGAAGGCACCAAGTGGTCTCTGCTCAAAGCAAATAGATCATGTCTTGATTAATGCCAGACCACATTGATGTTGGGACATGCAGAGGTGCAAATATCAATTCAGATAGTTCTTTATTTATAGCATAACATATGGATGCAAGAAACTGAAGATCAATCAATGAGAAAAGAATATCATCATCTTACAGCCTCATTTTAGGGCTCTATCTTTTGATTGTTAGATTCTAGTCAGAGGACATTGACAGCACCTGAACTGCTGGTACCTCTTCTCTCCAAACTTCCACACTACAACCAGCAAGAGGTCTTTAAGCCAGGAAAGATTTAACATGCATCTTGTTTTATCGTTCATCAGGGTTGAACACAATACTCCCATCTCTCTAAACAGTGTTGGGAGACACGTTTTACCTAAAATCCACTATAGTGCTGAAGAATCTTCTTCTTTCAAATCCCCATTTCTAGCCTAGCTAGACAAGGTCCATGAGTTTGTTCACCTTCAAAAAGTTCATGGTGGGGTAATGGGAGCCTGCAGACTTTGGCTGGGCATATTGGAGTGGCCTTTAAGCCTTGGGTGGCCCTACCAGGAGTAAAGCTCCCGACATACTTCCCCCACTCTGCCCAGGGTCACTCTCTCGCCACGTTGAGGCAGCCTGATCAGACTTTGAGGGAGCAGTGCTGAAGAATGAATATACTGACTGTGTCGAAAAATTACTGGACATAAATTCGAGGAAGCATTTGCCATACTGCATTGTTGGCCACACTGAGTCAAGTGAGACTGGTTTGATAAAAAAAAAAAATGTGCCAAACTTACTAGCTGTTAGTAATTCTGAAGAATATACAGGAGCCAGGAAAGAAGATAAGAGACTCCACAAGAGAAAGAATTTCTGCAGAAGAAAATCTTAAAATTAAATCATAAATGATCAGAAATCAAACTTCTTTACATTATCATAGGACAAACTAATTTCACCTCTTGAGAGAAATGATATTGAACCAACAATCAATAAGCTCAAAAATAATATCGTCATCTGGTCATTATCTCACTTTTGCAGAGTTTTTAAAACTTAAAACTGAAGGTTTTCATTTTTACAAGCACTTGCACAAAATATATTAGCAATTTGGAGTTCTGAAAAAACTGCCATCAGAATGGAATATTGACATTTTATGCTCCATCCATAAAAAGGGAAGTTCAATGATTTTCTGTGATTATAGAGGTATTAGCCTTTTATGCACCTACAATAAAATCTTCTCCAATATTCCTTATAACGGACTCGGACCCTTTATGAATTTGAAATTGGTAGCTATCAATGTTGGTTTAGAGCCAAAAAATCCACTCTTGACAAAATCTTCTATGTCAGATTCTTGAAAAATCAATTGAGTTTGGTATTGAGACTGAACACTAGTTTATTGAATATACACTAGCATTTGATAGTGCAATTCAGATTTACCTAATGAATTAATTTGAAATTCCAGGCAAATTAATTAGACTTATGATGTGCACAATAAGCAGCACCACCTGTAAAATAAATTCACAGGTGTCATCTATCAGTGGCTTAGATATTAATAACAATATTGTGCTATAAAAGGCTATTCAAGATTCAAATTCACATGAATTCAGCTCTTGGCTTATGTTGATGATATTGTTGCTAGGAGTGTAAAAGTCCTGAGAAAAGTGTTCTCCTCTTTAGATTTGGCTGCTGAATGATACCAAAACCAAATATACAGAATACATGGTGATATGCTTAATCATATGAATATTGACATCATGAGCTTAAAATTGTACTTAGTTTTAATTGCCTTTGATCAACACAAAAAACGACATTACTTCTAAAATGCACAAATTGTATCATCATTGGCCAACTAAACATTTTCGGATATTGCTTTTTTCCAGAAAAAACGAAGTTTTTTATCTATAAAACTCGCATTTGGCCAGTCCTAATACATGGTTCAAAAACTTGTTCCTAATCAAAATTAGACAACACAAAATAGCAGTTTTTTAAAGAAAACTTCTAAGAAGCATTCTTGGTAGTGTGAAAGAAAACGGTGCAAGGCAAAGGTCTTTAAAAAAAGAAAAAGAATAGAATTCTAATAGAGTTCAATATTGTCAAGGGTTTTAAATTTAAAAGAATTAACTGGGCTACTCATGGATGAAAATGATCCAGTTAAGAAAATTTTGGTGTCTAAACACTTCACTAGCAAAAAAAAAAAGGAAGGCCAAAAATATGTGATGGCTCCATTCATTCTGCGGAACCTGATGTTAGAGTGAGCAGGATAAAAGAGAGTTCAGGTTAAGAAACAGGTTGTGAATATAACGATGAAAAGAAAAACTTACCAGTTGTTTTTTTCAAAGTAAAGTATTCGACCAGGTGCAAATAAATGGGATTTACAATAAATAACATCAAGGCTGGAATCCTGAAAAAAAATATTTTTATGAACATCAAAGGGTTGTAATCATTCAAGTATAGAGATATGCTATAATTTTTTTAAAAAATTTTCTGAACAGTATCCTAGAGAAACTTAACTAGAAACGTTTACTTTTCGAATATCATATCAAGAGTTTAAACCAAATCACGTTATTTAATTTAAAATTCAACACACAGAGACCACGACCAAGAAAATCACTGGATTATAAAATCAGCAAATTTAAAAATCAATTCTGCAAAAAGCATATGTAAAAAGCATCATTTAATAAAATCATTGTCATTTTGTAAAATCAAATTTTTGCTTGGCATATGTTTTAAAAATGGAAGAATGTGCTTTTTCTTTTCTGAATAATTAGAATTTTTCTTTTTTCATTTTTTGTAGCATATAAATAACAGATTTCATTCTGTCTCCTATAAGCAAAAAGAACAAAGTCACATATGTGAAACTTATAACTTCTAATTTTATTAATATAATACATGAATAATTCCAGTTTGTGTTTAATTAAAATTTCAAACATAAATTCAGTGAAAATAAAATATAAATGTAGTAAACAATTTGACTTATTCATTTATTACAAACATGATTTTAATAAATTTTGGGCACAGCATTGTAACAATTAGTTATCTTTAATACTTAACTAAATGGTTTTAACCATTTTAAATCGTTAGTATTTCAAAAATAAAAATTGACTCTCATATTCAAATATTAATTTAAAACTTCATAAAAATAGTAGCTATGGCAACAATTATATCAATATCAAGTATTTTCAAAAAGTAAAACTATTATTGTATCCTGAGCTTCATTACAGTACAAATGCATAGTTACAACCTACAATAGTAGGGTTAGACTTAAAAAAAGAAATAAATTAAAATTTGCAGAATTCCATTGATCTACTCACTTGGTCTATGCCTTCCTCATTTACAAAATGTAGGTTATCATGAACTTCTCGAACAGATGTCTTAGGTTTGCTACTGAAATATTTTGCAACATGATACCAACAAGCTGCCATCAGCAGTCTATACTGTAAATAAAATATGATACATATTATAGATACATTTTATTATATTAGCTTTATTTAAATAAACACAGTTTCAGTTTTGTTATAATCAATATCGGTTCTTCACACAACATATTAAAAATATATATATATTTACAATATCTTTGACTAAATTACTACTTTCTTAAAAATCTTTAAGACCACTACGTTTAAAAAGTAAATAATTAATGCTGATATGAATTTTCAATAATAATTTTTTTTTGTACTAATACTAAAATTTGGCTGATTGTCTTTGAATTCTATCCCTGGATATAACGTTAAAAAAAAATGCAGATTTTCTCTTTTATGAACATTATTTTTCAAACCGAATTAAGTACTAATTCAGGAATGTTAATGATCATAATAATAAATAATTATATAATAATAAGGCAGATTATAATATAAGCAGAGATAGACTAAGTATCAGAAAATAATACAGAATATTTTCTAATTAAAGTATACTTAATCATTCTACACAATGATGCGACATATTACTTTTAGCCAAAACACTTCTAAACATAGAAATAAATTTTTTTTAAACTCAGCTGAAAGGATATTAACCACACTGATGTGACTGACTTTCTCGATTAATAATACGATAAAACGTTTCTTTATAAGAAATGAATTCAAAGTACTTATTAATATAAGTTTTAACAGTCTTGAGAAGGCATAAACCTAAATACACCACACCCAAATAGTGGAGCTTCTTAAATGTTTCGTTTTCAATATAAATGTGTCTTACTTCTTATATATAGGCAAAATCTGTAAAAACGAAAGTTCTGTGGTCAGTCACTAAACAGTACCATGGGTTCAGGGACCCGGAGAAAATTTCGTTCCCCTTCAGTTTTTAGTCTAAATTGTGGAAGTGGCCGAACAAATGCGATCCCCTTTGCAGAGGATTAAAATTGAGATGGCATGTCTTTGGATAATCCTAAAGGATGTTTCCCAAACCATAGCCAATAACTCCTTTGCGAAGTAAATAAAGTACCTACCCAAATCTTAATTTTTCTTTACTTCAGAAACTGGGAATGAGGTTAAGCCGGTTCTGTAATGAAAGGAGCTGTCAAGTAACAAACACACTCCAGATCTGATGTTCGCTTAGATTTTGAATTGAGACAAATATTTACATTTTGGATAAAAGCTTCATAACAGCTAAACTTTGTTATGTCACAAAATTAAAGGATCATTTTTTGTCTATTGCACCAATCTATATCATCAGATGGTAAAGAAAAATCATAAACAGAAGTACTGCTTAGATTTTTTCTAAAAATAATTACCTTTGGAACTTTACATTCTTTCAGAGATTCAATTATTTCTTTCCTGAGCTTCCTTCCTGCCTCACCACATAACCGGGGCGACATATCATCTCCCACAACAACAGTGAAAATAAAATCTAAGCTATCTTCTAATCCAGAGAATGATATTGTGCCCATAGGTCCATAAATATAGCACTGCAGATTTGGGTATTTAGGCTTCAATAGGAATCCCAACACAGCCGCTGTGCTACCACCCAAACTATGTCCAGTTACGACAAGTGTGTAGGAAGGATTTTCATTGATAGTTACAACAAGAACGTTTGTGTCATCAATTTTCTTTTGTATGTACACTGCACTTCGTAGAGCACCTCGATGGCATTTTACGAAAGGTCTATCTTCAGATGGCAGGCACAGAGGTTCTGCGTCTATGTCGGTGATTATGTCAGAAAAGGACCCTGTACCACGAATTGCAATGATAATGGATTTTTTCTGGTGATCTAAAGCAACGTAGAAGGCTGGTTCATAGATGTTATTTTCAAAGGAGGCATACACAATGTCAGAGTCAGAAAACTTGGTTATTTTTTGCACTGCAGCAAAGTTGCAATAACAACAGCTGTCTATTTTGCTGGAATCATTTTCACAACACCTGGAATGTGAAAAATTATTCATTTTCAAAAAGATTTATAAAAAATAATCAGTCTAAAAATACAATTTTATGAGTTTAATTTATTACATTTCCTCAATTTATGTTGCTATAAATAATACTGTGAGCTCTTTTTTATTAAGTTTTTAAAGAAGTTAACGACTTTTGAAAATAAATCATATTATTCAGAATCTTCTGACAAACATTGTCATTAAGAATAAAATTAAGTTTAAAACATGCGCTTTTCTAGATTCTGAAAGCTGTTTCTTAATCATAGTAAACAGTAAGTAAAGAAGATAGTTCATTTTCATATAAGTCCCTGAACACATTTTAAACTCAGCAATGAAAATAAAAGATGTGCAATGTTTTTTAGCTGACTTGCTGTAAAATCTATTCTAAAGTTATCCCCAGGAAAAGCCTATCTTGCTGGAAAAGTTGCCATTAAAATGGCAAATGTAAAATATGTATTTAAGCTGCATCCTTTTGTTCTTGAAGAATATCAAAAATTTATAAGGAAATAGTTTACAATTAGCAAAATTTAGAAGGTAATTAGAATGTAGGTAATAAGAACTAAAACATTTGAGTATAAAAGCCCTTTTCCACCTTCCTTATAGTGAAATCTACTTAAGAAATGCTGTAGTTTTTAAACTGCACCATCCACGAACAAATAATATGCAGATAAAGATAAATGCAGATTAATAAGAATGATACATTCCTATTAATCGATTTTTTTTCTAAATATGTGCAAAAGTGGCTTGTCTACTTTTTTTTTAAAGTCTAAATTTTGTACATTAAAAAAAAAATTTTTCTTATGGATCACAGTACTTAATTTTTTTTCAGACTATAAAGGAAAACAGAAAAGTCTCACATACAGAGATTTAATTCTTATACAAGGCAGCTCCAATTCTCTGTACTTGGCAATCTTCAAATCGCTTTGACAGTTCTTTTAACAATGCTCTACAATTTGAGTTACCCTTTCTTGCACATTGGCTACTACTGTGTTTTAGTACAGCTTTGTATAAATGGTGTACTAATTTAGAGTGAAGTTCAGAAAGTATGCAACTTATACATTCTGTGAAACCTTTAATATATTACGATTAAGTTTTTGTTTATACACATTATGATTTGCTATAAAGGAATTTCAATGCTATTTAGAAATTAAATTTGAAACAAAGGGTTCATAGAATCGCCACACATACACAATTACAAATTTAAATGTTTGGTGACAAGTTTAAAGTCTACCATAAACTTCTAAAATGCATAATAGCCAGAGAAAAATGAAAAATAAGCATACCTAGCTGATCTTTTTTGATCAAATGCAACTCTCTTATCAGTTAATTAAGAGGTGTAATTAAAACCAAACTATAGGTCTAAATTGTTATTGAACCTGTGTTAATTAAAAATAATGCAAATTTTTTTTATACGAACCGTTCGTTTCTGCCCAAATTATATTTCAGTTTATGTCAGCTCTTTCGGGAAAAGAGGTTTCATTCAGAAATTTGTAAATGCGTACATTTCAGCATTCATGCTCATGACTGCTCACTCATGTTGTAAATTTCAGTTCTTCGTTATCAATGTGAAAAATAAATTCAGGGTGATTACAACAAGGAAACATTTAAAAAGTAATGAATGGATGAAGAAACAAACTGATTTTACTAATTTTTATCTTCCTATGTATATTTGTAAATGAAAGGAAATCTATCCAGAAGTCAAAATTGACCAACTAAAAGTTAAAGGAAATTAAAACCTTTAAAATTTCCTCTAGCATCATGAAACATTTACAATTTTAAAAATTGGTCTGGTGATAATGCATGATTTGATTAAACAACAGAATTGTATTTTATATGCATAAATATTCTGATGAGTAGATGTCATAAAATGAGTAAATATCCACAATAAGTTTATATCTGTAAATTAAATAGGGCTGGTTAAAAGCATATTTAGAATTTTCCTTCCCAGTTTCTACTCATTCAAAGTTGAGTTTGGTTGGGTAGAAAGAAATTCTTGAATAAAACATATTTTAATAAAAAAAAAACTAAATTCTGACATTAGGAATTAAAAATAAAAACAATACTATTATAATTATATATTTACTTTGTAGGTGATGCAAGTTTAAGAATATTCCATGGTCGAAAAGTATCAAAAAATGCAAGCCAGCCATAAGTGCTTTTTGCAATCCTTAAATAGTAGAGAGCATTTTCTGGTGTCATCCATTCTGGAGTTGATTTCGAACCTGGTGAAATTAATTACAAATCAATATTTATTTTATAGAATATGGACTCTGTGAAATTATTGTCACAGATTCCATATAATTTATGTTTACTTAGACCAGTGATTCTCAACCACTGTGTTGCAGCACTTTTGTGTGCGCTAAATTCTTAAAGTGCACTGCCAAATTTTAGAAATAATATAGTAAAAATTATAATGCCTTTTTTTTATTATAAGTTTAAATTAAAGAAAAGTATATATACATATACATAATATTATACATATATATTTACTTTCTATAATTTTTTCAAGCTTTAACAGCATGAACATCTTTGTTGGTGACAATTTTAATGTATTAAAATAAGTAGAAAATTTAATGACTATTAAAATTATTAATTAAGAAAAGAAAGCCGGCTAAATATTAACTCATAAAAATAAATAAAAGTTAAACAATTAAAACAACTTATGCATTTTATAGTTATAAAAACAAATTCAAAATTATTATCATAAACTATTTTACACAGTGTATTATACGTAAGCAAACAACTTATAAACTTATTTTGTTCTTTGTGTACCATCAAGTTCCAAAATCGCTAAATGTGTGTCGGGGCAAAAAAAGGTTGAGAAGACCATTAAGAGGCGGCTATACTGACGGAGAAACAGCTCGTTGCAAATTCTGTTTTACTTACATTAGTAGTTTAATGTATAGAAAAAAGTGAGTTTCTGGTAAATCATGAAGTTTCAAATTCTAAAAAAGATTTTTCAAAAAATGAAAATGCAAACAAATTATGGCAGTGTCTTGTAATAGGGAAAGAAGGGTGCCATGCCATAATTTGTTTGCATTTTGATCTTTTGAAAAACTTTGTTTTATTAGCAACTGAAATTTCATGGTTTATTCTTAATTTAACTGAACTCACTTTTTTCTCTACTTTAAATGACTAATGTAGATTCCATAGAATTACTTTATTGGAATCCACATTACACAGAACTTGCCATGAACTGTTTTTCCCTCTGTGTAGTGTCCTCTTAATGTGGTATAAGGTATATAAAAAATATTCGGAATTTAAGGCAAGATGTTGCAAGTTGTTTTTCTAAAAAATAATAAAGCCAAAAAATGTATTAGTTATTTATAAATTATTATCTTTACTCAGCTATTAAAACTTTCTGGATTTTTTAATTCAAGAGTTTCTTGGGAGAAAAAGAAGAAATAAAGTCCATTAAAACATTTAAAAATTAGCAGTGCATGACTGAATGATGCAAAACAAATTTATCATATCTTTGTTTAAAGAGAAACAATTAATTAACATTACCCAGTAAAAATAAACTAACTAATAAGTTTACTAAGTTAATGGCAAAAAAAACTTACTTAACCAAGTATCTGATTTTACTGAGTGTTGCATGTTGGGTAAATGCAGCCTCCTTTCTAAAGCATGCTTCTGACTTAAAGTAATGATACCAGCTAAAATATCAGTAGGAACAAGATCAATACCCTGAAAGGCAAAAAAAAAATTTAAACTTTAAACTAGAAAAGTTTATATATTAATTAACTAGTAAAGTATACTAATAAAAATGCATACTTTCATTTTACACTTGATTAGCACAAGTTAAAGTGAATTTATTATTTTTTGATACATGATTGTAAAAATGATTAAATTTTTTTTTGGCTTAGTTTCATAATTTAAATAGCAAAAGCAAAGTAATCCCACAACTGCTTGAATGGGCCAGAGGGGCCATGGTGTTAAGTGATAGTGATTAACGACAATGTGTTCAGCATTGTACACAGGTTGCTCTTACTTCCCAGACAAGCTGGTTCCCATCGATCTGAAGCTGGGTGGGCTTCAAGCCACCACTGAGGATTGAGCCTCAGTCCTTTGATATGACAGTCCAATACCTTAACCGTTGAATCATAGCAACTCAATTTAAACAGCATTTTTTTTTTTAAAATTAAAGATAGGTTTTTCTTTAGCTAGTAGATTATCAGGTTTTGTGGTTCTGGTCTTCTAATGGTTTATATCATACCCTCTTAAAATTAATATAGAAAAGTAATTTGGCTAGTAAATACATATTTTTTGTAAAGATTTATTTTATCCAAGACTGAAATAAAGTCATTTGTACATGTTAAGATGCTTGAATTTTGATAGCGAGCAAACTCAATTTTTTCTTCTTCAAATGAATGATATAATTACCAAAACAGGCATTTTATGTAAGTATTTTAAAATGACAAAAGTAATAAAAGAAAGAATTCACACAGGAAACATATTTATCTAAGCAATGGGTGAAATGATATAAAAATTATTTATAATTGTTGCAAAATTTAATTGGTTTTCAAATACTACATGTTTGCTTTTCTGTCAAAACTTTTTTATTGTTAAAAATTTTTTAAAAAAAAAACTGTTTAACACAATTAAATAAAAAAATAATGTAATAATTTGGCACATTGGAAATTTGTTAAATGACAACAGTAGCAGATATAATTCTCGTTACAGCAAGCTTCTTGTTATAAGTAAATATATATTTAATAAATAATCCCAAGAAACTGAATCAGTAAGATATTACTTGATTAAAAAACTTCTTTCTCTTCCAAAATATACAGATTGAAAATAACAGTTTCAAACACTAAAAAATATGTGCCCATTTCCAAGTTTTGCTGGACATGAATAAGAAGAAAAAGTGATTTGAAATATAAACATAAAGTTGCCAAGGAAAAATAGAAAATAAAGGTGGGAAACAACACAAGAAAAACCTCAGTAGTCAAGAGAGAATAAAAATAAAGATGGTAAAACTGAACAAGAATAACTACCATTGTTTGACTACTGAGGTTTCTCTAGTTCTGTTTCTCACCTTTATTTTACATTTTTTGTTAGAAACTAACTTTACATTTTATATTTCAAATCACTTTTGTTTCTTCTCATTCAACTGTCAGGCAAGTTTTGAAAATGGACACCTAATTTAGATCCCGTGAAACTTGTCATTATTACCAATTGGTATATTTTTCAAGCGAATTTTTTTTTTTTTTTAAAATTCAGTAGCATATATTTAATGATAAGATTTTATTTAATGTTGGTAAAAAGACTAAATATAATATAAATATTTATCTATTTCTTTTCTTTTTGTGTATTTTTATGAAACTTGGTACTTTACGAAGGGCAGAAATGTCTATTACAGAAGTGCTTTAAAAAAAAAAAAAAACGCATTTCTAAATCGTAACAAGATGTAAATAGAAATGAGGTGCGATACCTTTTGACATCATTGATATCAAGAAAAGTTGATTTCAATAACAAGTTATAAAAAAGGAAAATAAGATATGTGGATATGATATATATGTAGTCAAACAAAAGTGTATTCTTTAGAAGTGTGTGACAGGATTTCTAAAAATTGAAGAAAAATTTTATTTTGAAGGAATAGCTTAGTTGGTTGTCACTTAAAATTTTTTTTTATATAAAAATAAGGGATTAAAAATATAAAAAGGAAATTATGTTTGTTTTGTGCAAAGAAATAATATAATAAAATTTTTTAAAAGGAATAATAAATTAGTAATAATAAGAAATAATAATATACATAATAAGAAAATAATAAAATTATAAGAAATAATAAATTTCCTTACTGATTTTTTCTAAAGAAAAGAAATCAATAAGAAAAAAACTAAGGGATTAAAAATGTAAAATGGAAATTTTGCTTATGTGCAAAGAAATAATATAATAATAAATTTCATAAGAAATAAGAAATTAGAAATAATAATATATAATAAAATTATAAGAAATAATAAATTAGTAATAATAAGAAATAATAATATATAATAAAATTATAAGAAATAATAAATTTCCTTATTGATCTTTTCTAAAGAAAAGAAATCAATAAGAAAAAAATAAGGATTAAAAATGTAAAAAGGAAATTTTGTTTGTTTTTCAGCATTTAGAAAATGAATAAATAAAAATTTTTTCTATTCAAAACGTTTTCATATAACCATTAAAACAGAAAACTATTTCCTTCAAAGAAAAAATTTTAACAGAAAAAGGCAATAAATTTATAACTCATACAAAACATGCAACTTTCATAACTTTAATATTAATATTTTGACAAAGACTCTGAAATTAGTCACAATAGAGGACTTCTCGTAATATGCCAGACTCATTATTTTGAGCTTTTACAGTATTTATACATAGCTAGCTATAATCGGAAGCATAAGAAAAATTGCTTAATTTTGTCATTACTGCTTCAACAGACTTTTGAATATTTTTTTAGATTTTCCTTTATTTACATTTAATTCATACAAATTAAAGATAAGAAAGAAAAAAAAATTTGCATAACAGCTATGAAATTGTCGATTTCTTTTACAGTTGCTAAAAATAAATTTATATATAAATATAATTATCACCACATAAATTTAATAAACTATTGCTTTTTTTTAAAAATAAATTTATATTATGAAATATATACTCCTTAAAAATGGTTAGTATCAGGTTCAAACCAATTAAGTGTAGTTACAAATCCTTATTTTAAATACTTTCTAAACTTGTTGACTACTCTGACTTAATATTTTTTGTCTAGAATCTAGCAAAGAATAAAATACCATAAATTTTTAGAATAAAATACCATAATTAGAAAAAATTGCTATTTATAATAACTGATCATTAAGAAAATGAAGAAAAATCTGCTATAAAAGCTACAAACCTTTAAGAAAGAAGCTAAGAAGGAGGAGATTTCAACATAAATGAAATCACTTCGATTACCAATATCTGCACAACAGCAAAAAAGTTTTAACCTAAAAAATTTAAAATTGAGTATTAAAAATGAAAATTAATATATAGATATATATATATATCAGGACAAAAAGCTAAAAATTAAGACAAGTCAGAATAAAATATTTTTATCGGGACTACTATATGAGGAACTAATTTAATTTTAAAACATATATAAGTTTGTGAATGAAGAATTCAATTTAGTTTACGTTTAAATTTAGGAGTGGAAAAAAAACCTCCAAAACCACCTTTCTGCAACACTGTGACAATATAGCATTCAACTGCTTGAAAAGTAAAGCATTTAAATTTGATTATTATACATCATATAAATTATAGATATTGAATTAAATATTACATAATGATTTTTATGGATATTAAATTATAAAATGTAAATAATTTAACTATTATAGTACTTATCCATTTAAATAAAAAAAATAAAACCAAAAACAAGCAAAACGAAATTTTAAATTACTATTTATATTTAAAATTAACATTAAAATTTTAAAACAACCATTTTGATTTATTATTTTGAACTTCTTATTTTAAAATTTGTTTAAATCAATTTTATACTTTAATTGGAGTACTAATCCAACTGTCAATAATTAGCAATAAATGCAATTTGATTACTTAATACAATGTTACACAAGATTGATAATACATTAGTCTCTCTCAAGTGCTTAAGTTATATCAGAGCAGCTTTCCACTTATAATCAAGGGATCTATTTAAAAAAAAAAAAAAATTATGGAATGTAAATAACCCTTACCGGAACTTCCAGATAGATTTAGCTTTCTTAAAAAAATTGAGTGAATTAGAGTTTTGCTCTTTATTCCAATATTTTGAAGAGCCAAGTGAATCATAACCAACTATTATACCCATAGTTAACATTAAAATATAAATCCAAGCAGCAACAGTAGTTACCTATAATATAAAACAAACAAAATCTAACATAAGGTAAAATTCAAAATAATTATATACAAATTGTTATTTAATTTCATAATAAACAAAAAATATTTTTGTGGAAATAGTATAAAAAGTAATTAACTGAAAACTGGAATTAAATACTTAAATATAATAATAAATAATTGTGAAGATTTAAACCAAATAGCAATATCTTTTTAAAACGAGAATTTTCTCCTTGTAATCACAGTTTGAAACAAAATAATTAATTGTTTCAAAATTTTATTTTTATTTTAAAAACATGAAATACATATAGCATTAACTATATTATTAATTTAATGCATTGCTTAATTTTTTAAAATAAAGAGAAAACAATAATCAAATTCTTTTACCAAATTATTTGGATAATCTTTTAGGATAAAGCAAACTTGAACTCATATTAAACTTTTTCCTCACCTTAGTTTGAATAAAAATGTCCCAACTTTTTAGTTATGATGATTTTTAAAAGAATAATTCAATTATATAACAAACCTATAGCAAAAATTTATTTAGAAATGTAAAAGTTTTCAGAAGATGTTTATGTATAACGTGACTGAAAAGGCTTACTTTGACGAAAAGCTCTTTTACAACACACTTTCTATCCATTTCGAACCAGAACCAAATTACACACGAGGCTAAACCAATCTCTACTAGTACAGTAACCACTTTAATATATAAAACTTTAGTTAAACCACTTCTTTTGTGCACCTAAAACAAAGAAAAACAATGAATGAAAAAATAATTACAAAAAAGTGATTTAATTCAGAGTAAGTCAAAATGAATGCCCTAATTTAATAGATGTACAATGCTAGATGATTCATAAAAAATATGCATATATGCTGAGATAATATAAGCAAATTTTGGATAGTTACCAATAGATAGTGCTGGAAGTCCAATTATCATCAGAATTTTTATGAAAACACCTTTATAAAATTGCATTGCAAAAGCTTTATGTAAGAAAAGCAGATAATGCACTCTTAGCTTGGCCACCATAATTCCCAGATCTTACCTCATGCTATTTTTTATCCATGGGGTTCATAAAAAATTGTACCTCCAGGTGCAATGGCCATGACCAATTTGAACACCTCTGCTGTCACAGTGGCTATTGCCAGGATCGAAATAGGCATGTTGCCCGAAGACAGAAGGAGCATAGCACGTTGCCCACATAACAGAAGGAGCACATATTGAATATTTGAGAACATTGAAAATCTGCTTATACTTACTACCTTCTGCAAGTATATTCGTCTCTAATTATCTTATATCTTAGTATATAAGTCAACCTGTTATATAATACAACTCCTATTTTTGATTACTAAATAGCAACTTTCTGGTAAGTCGGGTGTCGATTAATAAAAAAAAGGTATGAAAAATTTTAAAATTAAATAAAAAATTATTTAGTTTACAAGTTAAAACCATTTAACATTTTTCTCTCTGCATATCATACATTTGCCCTCAAAGAAAATGCAAAATTAATCATATATAACATATTAAACTAGTTTTTGAAAGGGGTCAACAATACATTTATTACATCTTGCATAGTGCATCTATGAAATAAAGGCATTCATTTTGACTGACATTATAGGATTATAAATGTAACTGTTAAGATAAAAACTAAGGATTTTTTAATCCTGAAAACCCTTAATTAGCAGTTTGTGTCAGATGTGTCACTAATTACAAGCAAACTTAAATGGTATTGCTTCCATATTATTTTTTAATTATATATTTCAAAAATCATAGTTTGTAAAAAAAAAAGTTCCAATTCTCGCAACTTCTACGATTCTTTAACATAATCCTAGGGACACCTTTTTGGGAACTGCTGATCTACAGAATACTTTTTTAAGCATCTGATGTAACTTTATAGTCTTATAAAAATGAAAATCAATTGTGCAACAGAGCTGACAAATTTTAATTTCATGAAATACAAATTCGCAATTTATGTGGTGGAAAAGAAGAAATAAATATTAAGAAAGGTTTAACAATATTTTTAGACCTAACACACACAAAATTTATCAAAATAGTTAACCTTTTCAAGTGGGCGCAAAAGTAAGAAATCGAGATCCTCTGGTGGGCTCTTTCTGAGACTGGGGGATGAATTCAAGTGTGGTATTGCTTTTATGATGTTTTGTTACTTTTATATATATGTGGTATTGCTTTTATGATGTTTTGTTACTTTTATCTTTGCTGCACTGCTCTGCACTGCTATAATTACTTTAAAGTTTTAGTTTCTCTTTCATAAGTTTTCACCTGCCCTTTTCTGCCCTTAAATAATTTAGCCAAAAATAAAAAAAAAAAGAAATAGCAAGTATAGCCCTACTTATTTTGTGATGGTGGTAACAGCCAATAAGAGTTGAGTATGCTTTGGGGGCTTGGTTAGAGGAGGTGAGAGAAAAGGCAAGGACACACATGGTTTTGGAGAGCTGAGGTTAAGATACAAAATATGAGGATCCTCAACAGCTAAGTTATATTATAAAATTTTCTATCACCCNTATATATATATATATATATATATAAAATTGTAGTGCGTCATTGCTTTACATTAATACTTTCAACGTATTATGAAACATTTAAACATTTTACTGTTTAAAATGTAAAAATATTCTTACAGATTTGAGGAATAGTTAAAAAAAACTTTGTTCTTTGGAATATTGTTTCAACGGGTAACTCAGTTTTTGAAAATTTCAGTTTGGTATCGCTGGCGTTATTTAAATAAGTTATTAAAGTTATATCTATTTTTTATAAGCTCTTTGATGCCATATTAAAAGGATTGGTTTATTTACATGTTTCCGCAAAAAATATACAAGCTAATGAGGTGCACAGTGATAATAAACACTCTATTATTGAGTTAAAAAACGTCGGAAATTTCAAGGACCAAAGGGAAAAGCTCGATCTACATCCATTTTTCACGTAAATAATGGATAGATCTTCCTCTCTTGCATTTTGGGGATTACTATGTTTAAAGTGTGAAATCAGTTCTTCCTGAGAGTTATCATGCAGTGAAATCGGGTCATAATGCGGAAAAAAACCCTTTTGTTCGCTTCTTTGAATCAATTTTTATATACATGAAGAGTTCTTTTTCGTGGTCATAATTTTTTTAATTATAAATATCTATATTATACATTATAAATATCAGTATTTTAATTTATAAATATTTGTAACATTGCTGAAAATTTAATATCTCATCGAAAGATAATAAATCTTAGGAAAGAACATAAATAGTTGTAATGTCATATTTTTGTAGACAGGTCTCTTCAGTCTGAATTAATAGTGAATGGATTTAAGTCATAGCCGATGGAAAAGAAAATATAGGAAATTTAATTTGAAATCAACTCTTTGAATGAATTATTTTATTTTCATCTTTTTGATCTATCGACTTTGAAAAATACCGGTCACTTCAATAAATGATAAATATTTTTTCTCTTTATTCAGCAGAATCATTTATTTATTATTGTTATTATTATTATTGATAATAATAATGAAATAAGAAAGCAAGGTAAATGAGGATAATTTTGCCCTAACTCCCGGCTAATTTGAAAGATCCTCTCTTGTTAAGAAAGTAAGATCATTTCGATTGAAAATTATGTTATCAAATAAATTCTTCTTATTTTATAAATTTTTAAGATTTCTTAAAAAATTATAAACTATAATAACTTTGTTAATTATTTAAAAATAAATATACAAAAATTTTTAATCAATTTTCAAAATAGTATATAAAAGTTTATATCATTCCTTTAAAAAATATTTTATGCTTCAACCGAACTCTAAATTTAAAACACAATTCTTAGTACATTTATCCCTTGAACTCTTAGTTAGAATCTAATATGCGTTCTAAATATCTAACAAAATTTTTCTTCAACTTCCTTTATGTCTTTTTAAAATAGTTCCAAAAACGCGAAAACTCATAAATATTTCAGTTAATGTGCTTCAGTTGCAAATGATTATCATATAACAATCGGGCTCATTTCTTTTATTTTGCTGCAAATTTCATGAAAAGTAAGCACTTTATCGAAACTGCGTAGCATATATAATTTTTTTCCCTAGCATTTTTATATTTTTTTTAAAAAACATAGTCATTCACAATTGACTTCAACTTACTCCTGTAATAGATTTGTAGAATGTTATTGTTCAAAAATTTAGCTTCAATCTTATAAAAAGATACAAAACTGAGATATTAAAAGAATTTCTAGAAACTACAACTGAAAGTTAAACTGTGTGTAGAAAGAGGGAAAGAAACATGAAAATCGCCACAGAAGGAAAATGGTTTTCTTAAGAAAGTTAAAAATAGCGTTCATGATTTCAATTTCTTAAACATAGAAAATACATTAGTAATTATAAATTATATATTTATAAATGTGACATTTAAAATATTTTTGTATCTAAAAGTATAAATACTCTTCGGTAGTATTAAGTATACATATTTCTCTTCGGAAATGCAGATATTTATTTAAAATCATGTAAGAAATTTTTTTTTAAACTGCAGGAATTATAATCAAAATCTTAAAATTCTAATAACTATATTTATACCACGAATTTAAATCAAAACCTAAAAAAAACTATTTATTTGAGTTTATGTAAAGTATATTGCTTTGATATTTTATTTCAATTTGATTTAATTTACTTAAAATAGCGCTTTTCGATTCTGATTATTCCATATTTTTTTATATACAATTGAAAATATTCATTAAATTATATTTGTAATAAAGGAATTAATTTATTCAAAATATAACTCACAAGTAGAACGAAAAAGTTTGTACCAAAAAATGGCAACAATGAAACTGACTAAAAAAGACGTAAGAAAACGGCAGACAAACAAAAAAGTTCCCGAACTTGGTATAGATGTTTGAAGGTAGGTGGGAAATGTAAAGAAACCTTTCTCCCCTTAGCTTAAAAAGGTGAGACCTCTCATAGTGACTAAAACAATAAAACAAATCCCACTGTAACTTGATCCTGTCTCTTAACTGAGGAGGAGATTTTTTCCCCTATTCTTACGCTGAAAGTGTCACATGCCCACCACAGGACCCCAAGATCAGATGTGACAACTGCTGTCACAGCCCCCCGGAAAAGGTTAATAGTATATATTTCATAAATTTTTTCTAAAAATAATCTTTGTTAATAGCATATATATCACAAAAAAGCTCAAAAGACCATAATTGGTTGATTCATGTTAGATTCTCCTACAAAACATAGATGACTATCATGTTTTAATTTAAAGAATGAATACAACTTAAAGAAATTAATAAAGATAATAAACAGTTCTCATTATTAGACAATCTAAAAAAATATATTAGACATTTAAAAAAGAAATTAACAGGCGTGCAGTGAATTTTGGATATAGTAGTTTGTAATTAATTACACTAATATGTTAAACAGTAAACAAAAAAGCATGAAAAGAACAAAAAGTAACAAAATCTAATAAAATTGACATAACTTTACCTCCATAACTGAGCCTCTAGAACTAACAAAACAAACAGCAAAAGAAACAATTGCAGAAACAGAAAGATCTCCAATAATTACAAAAAGAAAATAATTTAGAAGATCTGAGTCATTGCAGTTTTTGATATTCAGCCAAGTAATTGCTAATGAAGTTGATAGCCTGGGAAATAAAATATAAAATGATTTTTTTACTCTATACTTTTGTTTCATACAACTATTTATCCTAATTATTTCATTTTTAACCAAACAAAATTTCTGAATCTAATAAATAATAAACAGAATCTTAAAAATAACGCTTATAACACACTTATATGTATCGCATTTTTAAATTTTATGAGATATGATTATATTCAAATTTAAAATAAATTATTTTTTTTTAAATCATGATATATTTCAATTATTTTAATAAATATTGATTAATAATACATTTTATTCAAGCAAATACAACTAAATTTAAAGACAGGGAAAAGTACACAATTAGTTTTAAGTATTCTTGAAAATTTTCCACATAAATTAATTATATTTCGAAGCGATTTCAAAATAACTTGTTTCAAAGTAAAACAGATAAATGACATTCAATAAATAAAATAAGTAATGTAATCAAATGATATGAGTTTTATGCTTTCAAATAGACTTGAGAATTAGGATTTTTAGTTAGTAACCAATGGCCGATAAGCTCTATTTATTTAGTAGTCACTTTTTCCTCAAATCTAATGAATCGGTAACTGATATTAATAGGTCCTTTTAATTTAATAGATATTTTTGCATACTGCTTTTTGCTTGGATTAAATACTTTAAAAAAAAATCACATTAGAAATACTTTATGACAATAAAAAGATAATTCAACAGCACTATTACAAATATGTAAAAAAATATAGTTGTACATTCTAATTTTGTTGTTGTCACTTATGTCATTTGACAATATCAGCAAACCTGCTTGAGAAATCAAATAATTTTTTAAGGCAGAGGATGAGTTTCTTGTCTTTTCAGTGGCGCCATTTATGGCCAAGAATACGTCTTCAACCACACACACGTCACAATTCATTTATAGGGTGGAGTCATTCATACATCATTCATTCATCCACACATCGTAATTTTGACCTGAGAGCAATCAATCTCCAATTCAGTACTCCACGAAATATTGGTTTTGAGAGCTGGAAGATTTTGTCACCCCGAAAGATTTAACATGCACCAGTCATCATTTAATATCATATAAGATTTTTCAGTTGGCGGGATTCAAGCTCACGTGCTCAAGAACACGAACCCAAAGCCCTACCAACCAGACTGTCCAACCGGACATTCTGTATATAAAGAATTTTATGTAAAAATTTTTGCGAGGAAAAATACATATAATTTCTATATTACAACTTTTAAATATGTGAATTGTTAAAGAACACCCCTTCCACCATAAATCAATGGATACTGAAGTATAATTTTAATTTTGGCAACACTGGAGATTTTAGTGAATTTTTTTTTTTTCAAGTCTCTTTTCTATAGTGATAGACTTTTATCATTAAAGATTTTTAAAAAAGGCAATGGGAAAAGTGGCCAGTTGTTTCTGTAATTTTAGTCATCATGTGACAAGTGGTTATTTTTAAGTAATTATTTAAAAAAAAACATGCATAATGCTTTGTTTAATTTTAATAGACATTGCAGTTAGTCAACCTCTTAAAAAGTTTAAAATATATAATGAAGGAGAAAATGTTACAAACCACATTAATCTTATGAAGGCTTCAACAGCAAATGGTATTACTAAGTCATCATCAGCAATCAGCCATTTCCTCTTGAAGAATATCAATGCAGGCATTTTTTAATAGTTTATGATTCAAATGAATCTAAAATATAGATAAATATTAGAATTGTTCAAGTTATAGTAATACTTAAGTATTCTTTATCAAACTACAATTTTTTTCATAAAAAATAATTTTAAAGATAGATTTTGGGATTATAAAATTTTAAATGCGTTTTGCAACTACTACTAGTGATGGTATTCAAAACATTCAGGAAATAAAAATGTTTCAATATTTTTTAGAAGAAAAAAAAATTAATAATTAAAGATGAAAAATAGTTATTTTTCTTTGAATTACAGCAGTCTGAATTGTTTTTTATTCCTCTCAGGAATTCAAAATATTTGAGACTTAAATTTCTAAAATTATATTCTTTCAAATTGCAGCCAATACTCAATATAACAACCCCTGCGAAACAAAAAAAAAAAAAAAAAGAATACTATAATGTGAATTCGCTTTATCGTATATGCATAAAAATATTGCATTGGATTTATTTTGACAAAAACATGTCACAAAATTGACAATAATCTTTTGTCCATCAAGTGCAAAAACCACGTAATATAATACATAATCATTGAAGAAACTTAGTTATTTTTTTTGTAACTACTTCATTAAAAATGTAGTGAAATTAAAATACTTTTTTTAAATAAAAATAATGACTACTTTCGAAAGGTAGTCACTGTTTAACTTTATTAAAAATAAGAATTTTTCTGGAAGTTTTAATTTACACTCAAGTTCAAAATTAAAAAAAATTTGAACATTAAAAGAAAAATTCGTAAAAAGTGATTTAGAATAATAAATTGGCTTATTTATGCAGAAAAATAATTAAGATATATGTTTATATGAGCTAATTTATTATTTTAAACCATTTGTTAATGACTTAATTAACCTCTCCAGTTCAGACAGCTTGTGTTTATGCTCAGCCTAAAAAAAAAAAAAAAAAAAAAAAAAAAAAAAAAAAAAAAAAAAAAATTCGATTATCAAGTGAAAAAAAAAAGTTTGTGTTCAAGCATTTCATACAGTAAAACTGAGTTCTAAAAAGCTGCAACTACTGAATACATGCAAATATGTGGATAGGATCATGTTGAGCTTTTTATTAAATTGGTCAACAAAAATAATTTATAAGATAAAAAAATATGTTTTGCATGAATTGTTGAATAAAGAGTATTTTTATTATAACTATTTACTAATGTTAATTGCATTTTTATTTACAAATTAATTACGCGAATTGCATGCACACTTAAGTATATAGCTACAAACACAAATAAAGCATTGTTAGATTTCTATTAAAAACATTTAATCATAAAACTGTTAAGTCAAATTCAGATCAAAAGTTTAATTACAAAATCGTTTTTATTTCAAATAAAAATAAAAAATTTAACCACAAAATAATTTTCTTAAACACTCTCTCTTGCTTATACAATTTTACTGTATGAGTAAAATTTATAACTTAAGAACGTAATCATTAAATGTAACACTGAAAAAAATCTGTGGTGTTGATGTAATAGAAATCAAAGTTTTAATAAAATATTTTATCTAGCAACAGATAACACTTTATAAAACAAATAAAATAACATTAATCATTTAAATATATCAATAAATAAAGGCAATAATTTTAATAAGACTTCCATTTTCCTTTGCAGAATACAAAGTAGTATATATCCAACTCTGTAGTTACGAGTAAAAACAGAGATGTTAGAAGAATAGCCTTAAGTTCACAATGGGGAAAACAAAAGGAACACCAACTTTTGAATTGTTACTGTTTTTTTTAATTCCTACTATTAGTTACACACTCTCCCTACATCTTGTTCAAATTTTCAATCATTAATAAAATACTTTTTATTCATCCACTCAAGTTCAAATACATTTTTTTTTTGAACTTGTAGTGCATGACACTTGATGTTAATACAGTTTTTTCAAATATTAATTCATTCATTAAATAGGGATGAGCAAAAAAAGAAATGAATTTTCTGATTGGTCAAGCGGTAGACATTGTTTTAAATTTTACTATAAGCGATTCAGTTTTTCACATATTTTAAAAATAAAATCAGTGATAATTTTCAACTTATAGTTCTATTTGAACAAAAAAAATAGTTTATTGTACACATTTAATTATTTTATATTCGCTGTGTCAGATAAATTAAAAGAACAATATGTGGAAGCATGTGTGGTCCATGTCACCATATTTATACTTTTATAGTTGTTTGTTACCATACGCCTTTTTTTTCTTTCAATTCCAACTATTAGTTCATACTCTCTCTATATATATATTTATATATCTTGTTCAGCCGGCCAGGTGGCCGAGCGGTTAGCATGCCTGACTGCGAAGCCAATGGCTGAGGGTTCGAATCCCGCTCTGGGCATGGATGTTTCTCTCTGTGTTGTCCTCTGTTGTGTGTGATGTGTGAATGTGGCCCGCCCTATGAACGGGTTTGTGGCAGTGTGGCGTGGGTAATGTTGCTCGCCTCCGTGACTTAGGTTCACAGGTGCCCACTGGGTAATGCTAAATGAGCAACACTTCCGGCATCTTCCGAGGTGAAGAACGAAAGTTCAAGTGCCTGCCGTTATTAAAACAAATATATATATATATAGATCTTGTTCAAATTTTCAATCGTTAAAAAAATACTTTTCATTCATCCATTGAAGTTCAAATAAAATTTTTTAAACTTGTAGTGGATGACACTTGATGTTAATACAGTTTTTTAAATATTATTTCATTAATTAAATTTAATTAATTTATTTTAATTTTATATGGGAGAAAATTTTTCAATTATTTTATAAAAAGTAACTAAAATAAAATTTTTCTATGTTGACCTAAGTAGGAATTGACTTTAATTTTTTTATATTACTTGTTATAAAGAATCAAACTTAATGGTAATTCTAATATGCTCAGCCACAGCGTCATTTTCATTGCACAGCTGATGAACTAAAAGACTATCATCAATTAGGTTCTAAACATTATTTGTGTTTAACTTTGTTCCTCTTCTAAACTAACGTTAAAAGTAGTTACTAGAAATGGCTACAAACTACTGATTTTCTGCATCAATCTACTAGCTACACTAGATTTTTAGAAAGTAACACACCTATACTACAAAGTATGAAACAAAAAAAAAAAGAGACTATAACAGTTTTGCTACTTGTAGCGTGTAAGTCCTAATTACTGATAATATATTAAAGGTTAAAAATATATTTTAATTATTTCAAACGACATCCTATAATATAATGCATTAACTTTAGTCAGTGAATAGCACTTTTTTTAGATTTTGAATTTTTTCCCCATAAGAACATAGGAGTGAAATCAGAACATATGCCTTTAGAATTACATCCTCATTTTAAATTAAAACTTTATGGATGATGAATATTTTAGTAATTTGTGACTTTGACATTATACCTTGACCCAGTTAAAATTTCTTTTAAAGAATGCATCTTATTTTAAGATTTTTTTTTTAAAGAAAATTACTGAAATTCATTTTACAATTTCTAAAATATCTACATAAAAATTATTTTTAATAAAAAAAGGTTTCAAACAAAACAAAATATGAAATGAACTTAACAGTAATAACAAAGCATAATTAAAAATATTATATACTGATATGCACAAAAAATAAAATACAGAAATGATGAAAATTGAAGCAAAACTGTTAACATTTAAGACATTTTTTCCCCCTCACTACTTACCTAGGTTTAAAAAGTTCTCTTTCTCTTAAAATAGTAGTTGGATCATTTTTTAAAATAAATCGATTAGAGATGAAAAGTCAATCATTTTAAGCTTGTAAAGGAACCACATAACTTAAATTTTAAAATTGATCTGAAAAAAAAAAAAAAACATAAATCAGTAATAAGCTTAAATCATTAGTATGCAGTTCAAATTTTATACCAATTTAATAGAAACATTTATGTAATGAATATGATTTTATGAGAGAGTGTTGAATGATTTGAATGATGAACCATCTGTATTTCTAACTAATCATAAAATAAAAAAGTTCCGAGATGAATTTAATTGTTGTTCTTCTCTAATTTTACATAACTTTTATAAATAGAAGAGTCTATAAAATGTCATGCTTTTTAAATAAAAAAAAAAGAAGTTAAAACTCTCTTAAGAAATAAAAAGCTAATTTTAATTTAAGCTATTATTTACAGCCATACTATTTAAAATGTAATAATTTGCAAGTACAAAAGATTTAACCAGAATTTTAAAACCATAAAATTTCAAGTGGGTAAATATGTAACCAAGGCCATTTTTAAGGGGTAGAAGACAGGGACAATTGTAATAATAATAGTATATTATTTTAAATGATCAAAAGTAAACACCTAAAGTAATCTGTACTGTAGTTTACTTAAGAAAAAAATAACCCTGTCATTTATTTGTAAAAAATATTAAGCAGCAATAATAATCAAAATTAAAAGAAAAATCAGACATTTTGTCAAATAGCTAGAAATAAATAAAAATGTTTTTACTAAGTTTATTTATGATTATCTATTAATCTAGACAAATAAAGTCGATCATGAAAATTTTATAGCTAGACTGCAGAAGAACAGAATTCCACTTTGTTAATTGAAGATACAGGCACAAGAAATTATTACCACGAATAAAGAAAAAAAGGTAAACAGACATACAAAGAGAAAACATGTTTTAAAAACAAGATGCGCTTTGAAAATTTATTGACAGGCAAACATACATTAATTAGGAATGCAATGAATATTCAGCCACTATTCTGTATTTGGCCCTCTTGCCAAATATTTGGCAAAATGGGCCGATTTGGCTAAAGGTTTTTAATGTTTAGTTTTTTCTTTTAATTATATTCAGGCAATTCAATTTTATCGTTTTTTCAACACTTCATATTCTAAAAATTGTTTTTTTGTTGTTATTTTGTTTTAAGTATGTTAACAGGTGAAGCATGTTAACAGAACGTTTTTAACAGACTTTATTCTTTTATAGTCACTTTTTTCTTGTGTGGTAAAACAGATAACTGTAATCTTAAAGTTATACTTCAAAACTATGAATAATTTTCTATTCGTTACCCTTTTGATTTTTTCATCAACTTTTCTTTTTATCAGCGATTTTATTGTGACAGCATTTTCTAACAAGCCTGTCTAATGAACGTTATTATTTTACGTTAACTTTTTTTCTAAAAATACGGCAATGTGAATAAGTTACATTAAGATTTTTAGGTTAAATCTATCGTTTAAAAATTAAGAATTTTATTTTTGTTAGTTTATCTAGCTTTGTCTTTTCAAAAAACTTATGTTTTTATAGACGTTTTTACTATGATGCGGAAATTTAGAGGGTCTTTTTAAAGGCTATAATGTTCTTTTTTCATCTTGAAAATATGGTCCTTGGAAAACTTAAATATTTAGCTTTAAAAATTTTTTTCAAAAATTAAGATTGGTCTTTGTTTTTAATAGGCGTTTCATGATAGCGCTGCATTTTTAAAAGTTTTTCTGTTAGACATTATTTCTCTTAATGTGTTATGGATAGTTTTTGCTCGAAAATATTATTTTTAGCATTAAAGCTTTGTTTTAATAATTAAGATTTCGTTTCTTTCAACTTTAGTGTTTCTTAAAAAATATGCTAGTCAGTTTTTTGTTTATCCTAAATATTTCTAATTATCTTAATATCTAATTATCTATAGTTTATTTAACATTCTATTAGTTTTTTTTCCCTTTACCCCATACCATTAATACAGCAAAATTTTAAATAATGATTAAACTTATTTCAATATAAAAATGATCATTATTGATGATATTTTATTTTAAAAAATGTTGCTATTCGGCCGAATATTCGGTATTCAGCCAAATCACTGTCAGTTACATCCCTACTATTAATGAATGATCAGTTATTAAAGCATTTGCACTTAAATCTGAGAAGATAACTTAATATCAAGATACATAAAAAACTGACCGGAATAAATACTTGCTAGAAAACTTAGAAATTTATAACTGTCATAGAATGAAGCATTTAGCATAGAAATTCAAAACATAGAATAGTTACTTGATATTGCACACTTTTTCAGTTCATCCTTTTAAGGTAGAGATGAAATTACTAATTTCATTTTAAAATTCCAACAAGCCAAGCTTTGAAGATAATTATTTGATGTTTGGGGATTTGAAGAATACTTTCACTTGTAATATGTGTAGAAATATAAAGAATTTAAATTAGACATCCAAAAACTTAGTGATAACATAATGTCAAGACTAGTTTTTTTTAAATTTGTGTGGGAAAATAAATAATTAAACAACGTGAAAAGTAGGACGATAAAAAAGAGAAATGTCAAGGAAAAAGGAAAAACCGCAGGTTGTCAAATTTCATCATAAGCAGACGAACTATACTTGCGGTTCCAGTTATAATTTTATATTTATATATTGTTAAATAAAAAAAAAATTTGCTTACGTCTTCCATTGAAACCTTTTTCAACTTTTATATGAGAAATATTTATATTTTGTTAAATAAAAAAAAATTTTGCTTACTTCTTCCATTGAAACCTTTTTTCACTTTTGTTTGAGAAATAGGGCTATTTCAACTAGTCCATGCGAATCCCGCAGGACCGTGCATATATTTGCAACAACTCGCCGGATGCGGTAGTAATATGTCATACAGTGTGAATGCTTAATAAATTAAGTTGAATGATACCCTCCTGTTTCCACTAGCCCAAGTAAATCCAGATTAAAGCGTAATCTAGATTTCAGTTGGTCACGTGATGGATTAAGTCTGAGTGAACTGGATTACAGTTGATCTAGTTTGAGAAACTAGATTAGCGCGCGCAAATCGAGATTCGTCTTCGAAAACGGAAACAAAAATGGATAAGCAAAGGAAAATGTCTTGGACAGATAGTGAGACGGAGTTGTTAATCAATTTGTGGAAGACGCACCACAATGACTTGCTGAAGGCAAAAAGAAATAAAACTGTTTACGAAAGAATTAGCAACGACATGAAATTTTATTCTTTCAATAAATCATCAGTAGCTATTCAACTAAAGTTGAAGAATTTGACAGCTAAATTTAAGTAAAGCGCGAATCGCTTTGACGGACGATCGCATATGCGAATCACTTCCACTGAGAACGCTACATTACTGTCACTTTTTTCAAGGGGACCCTTTATTAGCTTAGTTATCATTGTGAAACGTGCAATAGAAGAAAGAAAAAAAAAACGGCGCCTCCTGAATAACTTTTGATGTAATTATTGGATCTTAACGTTCTAGGGCTCAATCTTACTGGCTTGAGGGGGTGAAATATGCTAATTAATTAGTGCATACGGTATTTTAATTTACGAAATCAGACACAAAAACGTACTCTTTTATGAATAAACCTACCTTTTTTCGACGGATTCGGATTTCTGACCATCCAAATATAGGAGGGTGCCGCAATTAGGGTACTATGGTCCCCATATATGGGTCAGGAGAGCTGTCCAATGTTTGGACACCTTAATGTTATAATTTTACTTTTTGCGTATGTCTCCATACCTCGAGAACTTTATAAACGAATCAAATATATTTGTGACCCATTCATGACATTCGTTTGCCCAAAGACAATTCAATGCAAAAAATAAATTTTAGTAAATATTTATTATTTTTTATTATTTTATTTAATAATAGTTGGAAAATTTTTGAATTGTAAGGTATATAGTTTTTTTTTATATCATTTTCATTTAACTACTACTATAACTACATAATTTTAAATGACAAAATATAAAAGTTGAGCGAAATCGTTTCTGAGAAATCAAATTTAAAAAAAAATTGCATCTTTACAACTAACATGAAAGCCATAGTTTAGTACTTAAAATGTGTAGTATATATTTTAGTATCTCTTGTGCGATGGGTATTTGTATCCACTGCTTCCTAAGTGTGTTCACATACCTACGCTTAACGTCGTTAGTTGTGAAACAATTTAAGTAAAAGTTCGAAAATGTGTTTTTTAATACTTATAATCTAATGATATGAAGAAAAAAACCTCGATCATTTATTTTATTATTTATACGCGCCAAAAAAAAGCCTGAAATTTTTGTCAGAATTCGGATTGTTAGTGTTATATTATTAAAATGAAAATAATACTAAATATTAATATTAGTGATGACAGATATAGATCATGAATTATAGCTAGGGGTACCAAGGAGGACAAGTCATCATAGTCATTTATAGGGGGGATACTTTTTAAAAATATTTCATACAATTTTGTTGTTCAAATCTGTAGATTAGATTTAAAGAATATTTTTTACTATTTAAGTGGACATTTTTGAATATTTTTTTCGGGGGGGGGGGGGAAGATNGGGGGGGGGGGGGGGAGAAAGATTATACTTTTTAGAACCTCTTTTGGTGGAAGATATTTTTCTAGGTAAATTTATTACATCAATAATGCACTATTTTACAATCACGTAAAGTAATAAACAAGAAAAGTGCATTTACAACTTGTGGTCTAGTTGGAAGGGAACGAGAATTTTTTTCGGTGATGGGTGAGACATCAACACCTTTTTTTTGGGGGGGGGGAATCCGTTTTTGGGTGGGGATTATTCTTTTTAGCTAAATTCATCATATCTTCAACTTAAAACTTACATAATAAGAGAAGCACATTTATAACTAGTTGACTGTTGTTGTTGTCTCTTATGTCACTTGTCAAAACTGACAAGCTTATTTTAAAGCTGAAGGACGTGGTTCTTTTTGTTTTCCAGTGGCGCCATCTATGACCAAGAACTCGATTTTGCGACAGACATACGTCACAGCCTGTTTTACAGGGAGATGGTCACATTCACTCACCTTCTATCCATCCGCAGATCGTAATTCTGACCTGAACCAGAACACGATCAATCTCCGATCCAGTACCCCCTTAGGTAATGGTCTGTTATAGGAACTTGGAGGACTTTGTAATCTCGACAGATTTCATGTACACCAGTCACCATTTAGTACACGGGAAGTCTTCGGCCGGTGGGGTTCGAACTCACGACCTTTTGAACATGAGCTAAACGCCCAATCAACCAGGCTATTCTGGTTAAACACTTGGATGAGTTAAACTCAAACATTAGCATTAATTAATATTTTTTGTGGGGGAAGGAAAGATTTGAATTAGGGAAGACTTGTATTTAACTGCTACAAATCATTCTGCGGGCACAACATTTTCAGTTATGCTTAAGAATCGGTTTTCTCTCAGGGAAATGGAAAATAGCCCTGGCATAACAGTTCGGAAAAAGCAAAGTAAAATGAAGCTTTAGAAAATCCGCCGGGAAAAAATATCGAGGCACATAATTGAACCTGGATTAATTAAATATTACGAATTAATTAATTATTATTTTATTTCATTAAATATTCATAAGTTTATCAAATATTATTTTAAAATTAATTAATATACAAAAACTAGTCTGAAATTTGTGGAAACAAATGTTCACATTTAATATTTTTTAGCACTTTTATTTCATATTCTTTCATGAACTTTAAAAATATTTTAATACCAATAATTACACTAATCGTATTGTGATATGATCATCAAATAAAAATAAGATATTTTAAACAATATTTTTTAAAAAATATACTGCATATTATATTGAATTGCATATTATAATGAAATACAGTCGGACCTCTATTAAACGAAGTCGATAAATCCCGATAATATGTTCGTTATATGGAAAATTCGTCAAATAGAAAATCACCATTTGAAATACTTAAACAGGTTTTAAATTCATAAACACGTGACATAATTAAAATAACCTTTTATAAACTTTTATCGTGTAAATTATTATCTTCTATTTATTTTATAAATCAACCATAAAAGAAATCTGCAAGGTAAGCAAGAATAGAGAAAAGCATTATCTAGTGTTACACTATCATGCTACATACATTTTCAACTAAAAAAAAGCTAAATTTATGTACAAAATTATAGTTGTATTTATTATAAAAGTTATTTTAAACATACATTACCACGTGCATTTAATTGCTACTGATAAAATTCATTAATTTTGTTCAAGTTTTTCATTTGAAATGAAAAAAAAAAAAAAAAAAAAAAAAAAAAAGAATAGGGAAAGGGATTTTATTGCTTTCGCCAAAAATTAAGTGACTTCGAAAATCAATTCAAGGTCATTTCCACCACAAAATGCGTAAACAAGTTTGAAATGCTCAGAAATATTTTGGGAAATAGGGAAAGTGGATCTCAAAGAAAAGTTCGTTAAATAGAAAATTCACTTCGCTATTTGGAAGTTATTTTACAAGGAAACTTCCGAAATGTTCTTGGTTCCTCGAAAAATAATCGCAAAATAGAGAAATTCGCAAAATGGAAGTTCCTTAAATAGAAGTCCGACTGTATATCTGCTCTAGGTTTCAATAAAAGTATCAACAATTTCCGGACTATTTGCCGTAAGATGTATCTTTCTCCATAAAAGGAAATTATCTTTATTATCGATCGAAATTTCGATCTTTTCCGAATAGCTAGTGTGCTTAAATTTCGATAGAAACTGTGCCCTTTCCAATACAAGCTACTTTTTTTTTTTTTTTTAAATACTATGAAAATGTATAGCCACTTTTTGGTCCTAAAAACATTTTTTTTTGTTGAAAAACTACGTTTTTCAAATAAACTAAGAAATTGAAAATGGGTTTGCCAGATTTAAAATGGAAAACGTAGGGTAAGTCACTCAGATCACCACCGAATGATAAATTTTTATCACCGCCGATAAACCACATATACCTCTTTTGATAATAATGCACTATTTCTTTTACTTCCGACAAAAATAGAATAATTTTCACCTTTTTTCAATCTACTTGAATAATGTCGCTTTTTCAAGATATTTATTTTAATTTGCTATTTTATGAAATTTGTTATTAATTAAGATATGCTTCGAACTTGTAATAAAAACAATTTGATTACAAATTTAAATTCTTTGTTATTCCTTTGACGATATGCCAAATAGAATTATTTAAGTTCAAAGAATAAGAATTAATCTAGAAGAATAAAACAGGGAAAAAAAAAGCGACCTTGTAATATCTGTTACATCAACTAATAAAGGAAAATGAAATTATTGCTTACCATCTGGAAACGCTGCTTCCTTCATTTTGAAGATATAATTATATTCGTGATAAAACATCGACTGATTTTTCATTTTATTTTTCTTTTATACTTTGTTTCTCAAGATGTTTTTGTAGATATATATTTGAAATTAACATAAACGTGCGAATGAAAGACGTAGAAGTTTGTTTTTCTCCATAGTTCGCCATCCTGTTATTCATGAATGTTCTTAATACAAGTGGTTTTATTTTTCGTTTATTGTGAAATTGGATATAACTTTAAGTGTTATTAATAATAGTAAATTAACATAATTTTTTAGATTTTTAGTTAAGAACCATATCAATATTAAATTTAAAGGAACCGGGCACCTAAAAATGTCGTCAGCCAGCCAGCTTCTTTCTAACTTTTATTTTTAATCTTTGAGGGAGGATAAAGTTGCCAACAATAATTGATCTTACGTTTAAATTAAACTGCAGTTCAATTAGTATTTGCGTTAGAATTATATTAACTGTGATATTGCGACTTTAGCTAAGAATTGCGTAATGTCTGTTTTAACATTGAATACGAGAAACATGATGAAATTAAAATTTAAAATTTTTTAACTTAAAAAATGTTGCTGTGAAATCATGTTGTCAAATAAGTGTCATAGTAAAATAAAATGATTAATGCTTGAAACAGCTTACAATAAAAAGCTACGTCCAGAAGCGTAAAAATGCTTCGGGGCAAAATTGGAAAATTGGCAAGCAGCCAAGATGGGCTAATCGAAAAACCTTAAATAAAAAGGGGTGTACATACAAATAAGAAGCGGATTATTGGGGTCAAAATAGATAGCGTGTAATTTCTGCATAACACCCCTGACAGCGAATCGCCGAGTTTTTTGCCTTCCAAACAGATATTTTTATTTCTGCGTAACCGTTAGTTCATCAAAATTGCACTGGTGATGGATTATAGGTTAGAAACCCCTGGGAGATTTTCGTGGTTTTCTTCCCCATGTAACGTAAATACCGAATAGTTCTATGAAAAAGTCCTCCATTCAGCTAGTTTGTCTGAATGCTTGATCCAAAAGTTCCCTTGTCTTTTGTATTGGGTTTAAAATTGCAAGGCAACGGCGTTAAACATTGATTGTCGAAAACCCCAAAATGAGTCGGCTGTTCAATATATATATATATATATATATATATATGTCAGGTATCTATGCCGAGTTACTTCAAACTACACCATAATGCGATGATGTTGGTTATCATCAACTAATTCAATCAACCATATGATCAATAACAATAACAATAATATTTATTCCTCAATAATAACATGAGTCACATAGACTCTAACCACTTAGGTTCGAACCACACAGGTTTCAGGTTTTACCTAAAAACAACCAGTTTCACTTAGAAACTACACATCAACTGACTCACTCTTGATTTACATCCAGAAAGTTCGTTGCTTTTTGTTAAAGAGAGCGACATCTGGCGTATTGACAAAGAGGCTGTATTCTCGCATGTTACAATGTTACACTCGGGCATCCTACGGGTTTCGTCCTCGAAACAGAATGACTAAAAAAAATCTGAAAAGAGAAGAAAAAAAAACAAAGCAGTATACAAAACAAACATAACAAATACATAGCAATTTTTTGAAGGAAAAAAATCAAAGCTGCATCGTTCCATCAGTAAATATGCACTAATTTGTCCATGGCTTCATATAGTCTACAGCAGTGGTTGTTAAGTTAGGACCTTCATGTTGCCCAACTTTTTCAACTTCGTATCGGTCATTGGATTTCACTTTAACAATCTTGTAAGGACCATGGAACTTTGGACGTAACTTTAAACCAGTTCCAAATTGTGTTCTTTGAATCGCCACTAAGTCATCTTTTCTGTACTTG
>NC_092210.1:10424049-10449385 GCF_043381705.1 Parasteatoda tepidariorum
ATATTAAATACTAATAATTATTACTAAATAAAATACAATATTAATACAATACGTTATTAAATACAATAAACGTACACGTGGTTTCGTAATCACCACCCGTTATATATATATTTAGAATCCTTGTCAAAAATGAAGCCTAAAATGTGAACACATTAGAGTTCGCAAATTAATATTTGTGAGGGAAAAAAGTGAAAACATTATGGAATTCTGTCTCATCATTAGCGAGAAGCCGGGATTAAAAACATGAAAAGCCAGTTTGATAGCTTGAGTGTTTCTAGCTGTCACTTACCAAATCCTCTCTGCTTCCTCCGGCAATCAAACAGGTTTTGATGTTTTCATTCCAGGCCTTTTCACTCGTGATTCGATATTGAATTTTTCTTCGTTTAAATATTGATTTATGACACCTAATGTATTTTTTTAAACTTCACATTTTAACAAAAATTCACAAAAATAGATATTAAATGAGGTTATTATGTGACACCCTGCAAATTACACCGACAACTAAATAAAAAGCACATAAATTTGAAAATTGATAAAAGATGGTTTGATCAAAAAGGAAAATGAAAGGTTAAATGTACCGAAAATAAATAAATTTAAATAAAGGAAAAAGAAAAGATTTTTACTATACTCACATTAGTTAGATATTGCAATGTAGAAATATAACAATTCTCAATTTTCAAAGTAAATGATGTTTGTAATCCTAATCAATGGAATGTTAGTGACACGGGTGTTTCGATCAAAAAGAGGAAATTTAACAAATATTCTTTTGTTCAAAAATCAAAATAAGGAAAATTCATGTTTTAATTTAAATCGTAAACAGCTTCATTTCGCATTTTACATTTACTTAATATTTATATTATTTTATCAAATCTAAGAGAATAATTTGTAATTACAATTATTCTTTCGGTTATTCTTATCGGTAATTTATAGTCTTAAGTTGTTGTGCTGAGCAATTCTTTTTTGTTGCAGAAACATATTTAGTTATTTTCCTTTCCGCTTGTTTGTTAAGTTTTGGTTGAATTTATTTTTAGTTATGTGGCAAACAGAATGTTTTGAATAAGCTTTTGAAGCTTAGAAAAGATCTCAAAAAATATGAAGTGCTGGAAAAAAAAAACACGTTGAATAACTTTTATTTAAATCTTCGCGCTCCAGGATTCAATAACACAAATACGTATTTTCTCTGCTCCTCATTTTTGATGGACAAACTCTCTAATATAGTGACATTCTAACTCTCGAAATATAGGGGATAGCCGGAAAACATGGTCCCAATTGTCCCCCGATCATTAGATCTAAATTTATTCCGGAAAAACAGTTTTTTTTAGAATTTTTTTATTTTACTTTATTCTATCTTTTATTTTATGCATTGCACATCCACATCAAAGTATCTTTTTGATATAATAATCTCTTCTGAAAGTAAGTGTTAAAAGCGCAGTTTTGGTTTTCCCAAGAAATGTTTTTACTTACATAAGTTTCTCATGACACAAAATCTAGATAATTCATTAGGCATATCATAAATCGAAGATGATTTGTTACCACTAATGCTAAATGTTATTACCTAACTCCAAATACAACTTCAGAATCGGCATGTGGCTTACTGGACATCAGCTATTAAATTTAAGTAACTTAATTAATAATTACCAATCAATCGTTAATCATTTATCAGAAGTATGATGTAAAATTACCGAGAATTAAAAGCGAAATCTGTAAAAATACAGAAAAATATACTCAGGAAATCAGTAGTTTTAAGTAAATAAGTAAATAGAATATTCTAAACTATTCTCCCTGTCTCTTAAAAAATGGGCTAAGCCCGGCTCTAAATTTACCGAGGATGTAACATTAGAATACCCAGTTGTCACTACGCAGGAACGAACCGCGGTCAAAGCCGACTAGTAGAAGCCACTACTTACCAAACAAAATGGATGCCTAATTTGTTATGAACTGAAATAAAAAATACATTGAAATATCTTAACTTTAAAAATTTTAACTTTCAGTAACTTTTATATTTAAGACCGATAATAAGAAAGATACATAAAATAACAGGAACTTATGCAATTTAACAGCTATTCTGTTTTTTTTTTTTTTTTTCTTTCTCTCTCTAACATTCTATGCGGAATTGTTCTTTTGAGGTTAAAAATATTATTAAAATAATTTATACATCCAACTTATTTGGTTAAAGTCTTCTTATGAATTCTCGTTTTAAAGAATTTTGAAAAGAATGAACTGAGCATAAAATAACAAGAGCTAATGTAATTTAACAGATCATCTGATTTTTTTTCTCTAAATTTTTACTACGCAGAATTGTTCTTTTGAGGTTAAAAATATTAAAATAATTTATGCATTGGAACTTATTTGGTTAAAGTCTTTTTATGAATTCTCGTCTTGAAAAATTTTGAAAGAATGAACTGAACATAAAATAACAAGAACTTATGTAATTTTACAGAAATTAATTTCTGTTTTTTTCCCTCTGTGATTTTGTTCTTTTTAGATTAGAAATATTAATTAAAGGAATTTATGCATCGGAACTTATTTGGTTAAAGTCTTCCAGTGAATTCTTAAAGAAATTTGATAAGAATGACATCGATTCGCAATTTTTAAAATGTTTCGATAATAATGTTTAGAAATGTTAATAATCATAAAAAGTGCTTTATTGCATTGCTTTATAGCATTAAGTGCTTAAGTGCATTGCTTCAGATACAAGAACAATAAGCAAGTATTATTAAGAATGTTATTAAATAAAGTTTATTTTTCTCAAAATAAACATAACGTAGAATAGGCTTACATGCATTAACTTTGAATTGTTATTTGCCTGTAGTACTTTGAATTCAGCTAAAAGCAAGCAAATTAATTTAAGCAAATTGTTTTAAATACCATGTTAAAAGTAGGATAAATAAACCATAAAAAGATCGTATTTTACGGTATTTTTTTGAATCATACATTAATCGTGTTTTATGGTTATTTTGTCTACTGAGGATTTTGGGTCAGACAGTCAGTTTCTCTTGAATAATGTTTTCGTTCAGTTATCAAAAATTGATGATTTTTTCAAAGATTCATTGCCATCCAACGTCTTTTCTGATATTCATTAAATTTTCACAAATGTAAGTTTTTTTTTTAAATTAGTACATATTTTAAAATGTTATAAATTATAAATGTTATAATGTGATAATTTTTTTTCCCTGATGTTTCTTGTGCTTCTTAAATGGTCTGAAATGAATCTGTGATCTACATCCCACAAAGATTTTAAAATAAGCTTGTAACGATTTGTACAGTCCTTACAATTTCACCAACTATCCCAAGCGCATAATAATAAATTAATACTAATTTTTCAGATGTTTGTACAGTTAAATCTAAATATTATGATCCGAAAATGAAACACAGAACATTTTGCGATATCAAAACTTTGGGATATCGAAAACTAAATATTTTTTAACGGTTCAGTCACAAAAACAACCGTACTGGTTTATCAAAAATCGTATAGGATGTATTTACATGAAAAAACATCTATTTCAAACAATGTCAACATCTTTGTTTTTTAATTTATTATTACATTTTAATAATGTTCTTATGAACCACCATTTTTTTTTTTTTTTGATGCGCGTCCAGATGCTTTAGCTTCTTTTAATAGTTCTGATTGTTCCACGCAGTTAAACTTTGTCTGCAATAATTACTTCCTTATAAATACCTGTTTCTTTTGGATTCATTAAATTAAGAAGTTCTTTCATATGTTCTTATTTATGTTCACGTCTTGCATGTTCACTTCCTTAGCTATCGATAATTCAGGCGATTTCCAGAAATGGTAATCATTTTCTTATTAGGGTTTCAAGAAATGATTCATGAAATTATTCAAGAAAAGTTTTTAAAAAATAGAATTAAACAGAAATTCTTCAGAAATCAGGGAAAAAAAGTTTTTTGGCGATTAAAAATATTTCGTTAAATTGAGGTGCACCGAGAATCGAATTCGGTTTTACTTTTTTTGGTATGGATAATTCAGGCAATTTCTTTCTTATTAGGATTTAACAAATGGTTCCTAAAATTATCCAATAAAAAGTTTTAAAAAATATAATTAAAAAAGGAAATTTTTCAAAAATTAGGAGAAAAAAATGTTTTGTTGCTAAGAAATATTTCGCCAAATTGAGGTACAACAAGAAATGTATTTGGCTGAAAGGGTTTTTTTTCTATTAGAAACATAACAAATGGCTTGGAATAATGAAACAATGAAGCGAAACACTTTTCGAACAATAAAAATCAAACCAAACGCTTATTATTTTCACAAAACTGCGGCTTTTCAACACGTTGACGTTTTGCGCCATTTTAATAATTGGCTTAGAAGGCGTTAGCTAAAATTAATCTAAGAATAACTATAAAACATTATTTAATATGACAATTGTGTTTTTGAAGAACAGGCCTTAATTGATTGATGTCGATGTTTTTGGAATCATTTTAAATCGACGACCTGTATATGACCTCTGAAGTAAAATTGTCCTAAATTTATTTTAAAGGTCCAGAAGATTTTCTTCGAAAAAAGCACCAGATATTTTCTATAAGTTGAGATCTATGCGAGAAGAAGATATTAGTCAGATGATCAGGCTGAGAAGAGAATTAACATTTCAGGATAGTATTTCAAGCTATGAGTTGTGCCATAAAGTGGATCCTCAAGCTTTCCTTATAGCAACAGATGAAAACGGTAAAAAAAAGATTTCCTTAAGTAATATACATTTTTATAAACGTATACTATGTTTTTTTTTGAAGTTATACTTCTTATGCGACTTCCAACAAGGTTGCGTTAAACGTTTAACGCTACATTTTTATTTGCCGGGAAATCACGTGGTAGGATCCAGTTTTCCCTCATTCATTTCCATATTGTTTTGGTTCTCACTAGCATAAAAATAATAGAAGTCATAAAAGTATTGTTTTTCTATAAATATTTTTTTAGTTTGATTTGATACACATATAATTTAATAGGATAGTATTTTTTATTTTCAAATTTAGTGGATAACAATTGTAAAAAATGAGTGAAAACAATCCCACGGACAATGCGACGGATTTAAGGTTATGTCAAGGTACGTCTCTTGTGAACATCAATTGATTGTTAGGTTTTCTCTTTTGAAATTACATTATGACGCATTCACATACATTATTAATACAAATACATTTTCCATGGCGAGACGATGAGGCAACCACAAACACTTCCTCTGGTTCAAGAGGTCCACGAAGGAAAAATGCACAATATTACCGTTATTACAGAGCACGGAAGTGAGCGGAGTAGGGAAAAGAGTCGTTGAATAGAACTAGTGATCCTTCTATGACTCCTGATTCTTCTACAATTAACGTCTCAGGTAACGAAGTTTAACGTCTTCCACGCGGGGGGACTCCACGCATTATTTTTTTTTAATAGTTACCTAGTTGAATACGAATACTTGTTCTCCGTAAGGGTATGAATAAGAAAAATTAATTAATCAGTACTGAGAAACACTACTTAATCATGAACAAAACTAAAAGGCATATGTCAACGCTATTGAAGAGCGTAGTGGAAAAATCAGGTAAGTGAGATTTTTAGTTGTATTTATGAGTCAGATCTATGAGAGAAGAAGATATTAGTCAGGTGATCAGGCTGAGAAGAGAATTAACATTTCAGGATTGTTCTTCAAGCTATGAGTTGTGCCATAAAGTGGATCCTCAAGCTTTTCTTGTAGCAACAGATGAAAACGTTAAAAAAAGATTTCCTTCTCCTGAAGTACTTAACAACTTTTATCTGAATCAGTCGTGAAACATTTACGTTGTTTTTTCAACTGCATGGCAGTACAGGAATGCTAAGTGCGAAATGCTGACATTCTAATGTCTAAAGGACCGTTTAAATATTAAGTTGACTATTTTTTTTCTTCAATTGGCATTGGGATGGTTTGGGGGTTTACTTTTTTTTGCTGATTATGGATTAAAGAGCAGTGCTGAATAAAAAACAAAACAAAACATTGTGAAAATAAAAAGCATGTATGGGGATTTGAAGTGGGGATACCTAAAATCAGCCAAACTCTGCTTATTTGACGTTACAACGATTGCTGGAGTGCAAATCGATTAATATTTTAGGAGCTTATAGTGGAAGAGAGTATAAGGAGATATTTAAGAGCAACATTTTGGAGTTAATAGGATATAATTATAGCATGTTCTTAAACTAGATTTCTCGCTTTGCACTTGCTCTTTTTTAGTTAAGTAATTAAATAATAAAGCGAATGTTTTTGAATTAACTAACATGCGACTTAGAAATTTTTTCGAGCACTTTCATATTCTACGCTAAAATGTCAAGAAGCAAATAGGCGATTATATACAAACAAATAGGCAATAAGGTAGAGCGTCAGAAAAAATAATTTTTTTTTTTAAGGATGTGAATTTTATATCTATATTATTATACCTATTATTTATACCTATTATATACCGAGATTGCTTTTTGCTGAAAAGTAACTATGCAAGAAACATCCATTTATATATGCTGAAATGTACATCTTTTCTGAACTATTTTTTGTTACTTTGCAATATATCACTTATACTTTTCAATAAAAGTCCTTTCGTTGTTGTTGCTGTTGTCGCAGGCCATTAAGGCAAGGGGTGGGATTGTTCTTGTTTTCCAGGGGATCCATCTATGGGCAGGAATTCGACTTCTACTACACCCATACCTAACACCCGATCTTAGAGTGGACCCATTCTTACAATCATTCATTCATCCACAGATTGTAATTTTGACCTGGACCAGAGAACAATAAATCTCCAATTCAGTACCCAAAGAGGTATTATTTGTTATGAGAACATGGAGGACTTTGTGACGCCAGTGATTTATTGCAGACAAGTCACCATTTACTACACGGCAAGTTTTCGGCATGCGAGGATCGAACTCACCACCTCTTGGATATGGGCCCAATGCCCCACCAATCAGGCTATACAGGCCATTACCAGCCACACGTACTTTCCTTATAATATCATAATTGCTATGCCCTAATCTTGATTATAAAAAGATTATCTCATATTAAGAGCCTTTCCTCTAAGTTTACAAAGATTGAGCAATCTTAAAAAAAAATTTCAATAAATCCAACATCATAAACAACCTCGTATATTGTGTCTTCCTACGGTATAGTATCTGCAGTGCATTTTACAGTTGATTATAATTTTTTTTTACTGTCAAAATATTCAAATAATAATTTCTTTCTCAATGAATAGAAAGAGTGATTGGATTCGGAAGCATAAAAAATAGCTCTGACACCTTATCAACTGCTGGCTGTATGACAATACATCCAGATTACTGGAACCATGGTTTGGCTAAGAAGGTAAGCACACTGTATTAATTTTAAAAAAATAAATCATGGTTCAAGAGTACGAATAGTTTCTCATTTCATATAATAGTTATTTTCACTCAAATTAAACAAAATCTTCTTCTTTATAAGTGAAAATGTCAGTTTGTGTTCGATTTAGGTCAAAAATTTTACTTGTTTTTCATTTCATGAACGTGACACTTAGATCGATGCACTTACCTTGTTAATAAATGTTGCATTACAAAATTAACCGTGAAGCAATTTACTTAAATTTAAATAAAATTTGTATTTTGACACAGTACTACATGAAAAATGTTCCTTAATGGAAACTAGTTCCATTAATGGGCATTTCTTGTATATCCCAGACTGAAAATAACTGATAGGTCATTATATTTTTGTTTATCATGCACCATTTTTCCGAAAATACGATTTTATGTATTTCAATAGCCCACAATAACAGCTTGAAACAAACATGTCAGAGGTATTAATTTTTTCATGTACAGTTCTAAATAAAAAAAAATAAAAAAAAAGGCAACAACAAACGATACACTCTGAATAATTCTTGATCTAATGATTGGATTTTCACGAACTATGACTTAATCTAAATGATTCGAGGAGATGACTTCAAATATGCTAATTAGTTAGGAAAGACGATATTTAACAGTACGAAATCAGACATAAAAACATACTTTATCTGAAGATCCATACCTTTCTTTCCACGAATTATGATTTCTGCTCTCAAAAATAAAGTTATAAACAACCCAATATTATGTGATTCGTTATAAAGAAAACGATGCTTGAACCATACATAACCAGAATCATTCATCTCGTATTGTTTTTGTAGGAGAAAGTAGCCAAGTTTCTTGTGAATTCTCGGATAGCTCGCTTTCTGACGTATCCAGAGCCTCAGAACTTCGGGAAGGTAAAAAAGGCTTTTGTTGACAAAAATGTCCCCAAGACAGACAAAATGTCGCCAAGTAGGCGATTGTTGTGTGCTTTTAAAATACGTTTTGTCGCCAAGATCAAATATGGAGTTTTACGAAAATGATGCGTGATAAATAAAAAATAATTAAATATTCAATATTTTCTGCCAATCATATACAAGGAACACATATTTTTATATAAAGGGCATTTTTAATGTTGAGTAGTAGTGTTATTTAATTATATAGTACTAAAAATCATAAAAATCTTCATTTTAAAATTTTGAATGTATGATTCAGTCATTAAATAGTAAGGCAATTTCAATTTTTTTTTCAAATTAAAATTCACAAAACCTATGTGGGCTGCAGACGTAATCAAGTCAACATAAATACTTAAAAGTAAATAAAATTTATCTAAAAATTTACACGTTTTGACGGTAAATAATTCAAGAGTTTGTGCAATAAGGTTCCAAGTGAAATTTAAAAAAATTAAAATTAAGATTTCCCGGAAAAAGATGTTATTTTAGTGTTAGTTAATATCAATTTATATTGATAAGTTTTTAAATTTCACACGTTTCGTCTATGAAGGTATGAAATGACACTCTTCGAGTGTTTTGGGAGTTGAAGAAGGTTCCGAGTGCACTTGGATACAGTCAACAAGTAACATGAGGAAATTTTTTTCGGCAACAAACTACAACGCTGAAAGTGCAAACATTGACACGATTAAATAAAATTATGAAGACGCAATTTTGCGCTTGAAACTCTTCATAACAAATTTTCCTTCAACTATAGTGACATAAAATTTATAGCATAAAAAATAAATCCAAATAAACCAAGCGCAATTATGAAGTTTTGAATTATTTTCAATATATAAAATTACGAACAATTTCGATAGGATTAATTCGCTCCATCACAGCTGCTGTTATGGAGCGAATTAATCCTATCAAAATTGTTCGTAATTTTATATATTGAAAATAATTATCCTATCATAATTTGCTTGCAATTTAGCCAAATAATTATAATGCATATAGCAGAAAAAAGGTGTTTCTTCGGGAATATTAATACTTTGACAAAAAGTGTTGTTATGTCGTGATAAATGATACCGCGCTTTCCCCATTTTTCGGGATATTGTAGTATTCAAAAGGGAAAATTGAAGAGGGAAATTTTCTAGGGAGACAGGTATTGTTCCTAATATATATTTTACGCTGAATATAATGAAACCTGAAACTATGGGGATAATAGCTTGGAAGTTGAAAACGTTTTATGCACAAGAAATATAAATTTGTACTTGTGACTATTTGCACATCTGATGTTGCTATTTAAACAAAAGAAGCATTGTTTACCATCTATTTTATGTTAAATTAAATGAGACGATACATGAGTCGATAGAACAAGTAAGAAGTATTACTTTCAACACGACTTGGAATACTTTTTACTTTACTGCCGCCGAGGGACTATCCGAATATGTAAAGTATATTATTTGATTATTTTTTTTAATACTGAATGAGATAAAATTCGAGTCGATAGGATTAAAAGTTTTGAAGCTATACGGATCTTCTTCAATTCAACAATAGTATTTTTTAAATAAAAACCCATTTTAACTTTTGAAATACGAGCCCTTTTAATTCATGTTTATACTCATTCAAATGAATAAAAATTACTTAGGAAACAATACCTCTCTTGTCTTGTATGTAAGATGCGTAAATAAGTGCAAGTACAGAATCGAACTTTTTAAATAGAAAATCCTGATAATTTCTAAAGTGTTAGTCTGTTTGTCTAAGGAAGAAAACTTACTTTGAAAAATATATTTTACATGTTCAGATAATTCCAGAATAGCGATGCAAAGTGTGTACATGTACGTGTTAAAAGTAAGTACTTTTTATACATAAAAACAGAGTCTACTACAGAGAGTACATTCTCAGAGTCTTTTCAAGGATTTATAGATTTTACAATGAAATGGCTTCTTAGAGTCTTTTCAAGGATTCATAGTTTTTGGTAATGAAAGGGTTTATCAGTGTCTTTTCAAGGATTCATAGCTTTTGCAATAAAAGGGTTTATCAGTGTCTTTTCCAGGATTTATAGATTTTGCAATGAGAGGGTTTCTCAGAGACTTTTCATTAATTTATAGATTTTGCCATTGAAGCTTTCAAACAATAAATAAAAGCTAAATATGTACTTTTTATTTTCAACGAATAATATTTAAAGCTAATTTACTCAAAGATATACAAATATCACTTCGAATCTTCGTCCATGCAGATCTTTATTGCTTAGGAGCAGATCAAACAAGCACATTTTTAAGAATTTTGACTGCAAATATTGGAATTATCGAATTTCGCTATTTCCCCTACCATTATTAATTAAAATAAAAAGATGTTGAACCGATCAAAACTTTTCGATTCTTGAAATCGATTTTTTTAAAAAATGTACACTTATATTCTTAGAAAATGAGACGTACGAACACACACAAAAATCAGGAATATCAGAATAAAGAGATAAAAATCAGGACTAAAAGGTAAAAATCAGAACAAAACATTGTTATCAGGAATATTAGAACTACAGCACACCCGGCTGTAGCAATCTTCTTTTAACAATTTCAAGATTATTTTCAAATGAGAAACGTAATTTTGCATGAAAAAAAAATTTAATTTTTAATTCAAATTTGAAAATAAAACATTAATTAGGTTAAAACTTTTTGAAATTTTTTTTTGTATTGTTTCCTTTTTCAGCATTTTATCAGTCATTTCCAATTTTTAAAAAAAAATAAATTAAAATTTTAATTTAATTAATTAAAAAAAAGTATTTTTAAAATTTTTGCAAATTTTTTTTTGCATTTAAAAAGAATTGAAAATAATGGAATTTTAGCAGCTCTCCTCCCCTCTTGTCAACAAGAATAAGCCCATCCCAAACCCCCATTAACGCGAATCCCCTTAAGTGTTCAAGACTCTTGGGGATAGTTTTGCTTCTGGTGCAAAATTCATAAAATTATATGCTAAATTAGTTTTGAAACTCATAAATTTATACTGAAAACTCAACATTATTCTTTTAGATGATTCTGCATCACTCTCCACGCGTTGGCAACAGAAACATGACTCTACTGACGGAGGCCCGTTTTCTTCCAGTGTACGCTCCATATACTCCAATTTTAGAAAAGGACTACATTATTATCGACTTTGAAAGCCAAGAAGATGTCAATCCCAGATGTTTATCTTTTGGTAATCAACCAAATACGGAAATGCAGTACTTTCGTGAAGAATTCATATCCGAGGTTGTGGAATACGACCGCAAAATTATAGGATTCGATCGCAAAGAAGATGTCGTTTCCAATTGCCTCGATGCTTATGGTAGGACTGTCGTAGCGATTAGTGGTAGCAGATGTACAGGTTACGGTAGTATAAAACTTAATATACAAGGTGCTTGCAGAGTGGGACCTTTATATGCCGAGACACCTGTAGTAGCAGAAGCCGTGCTTAAAAAATTGCTGGAGTCATTTGCCTATGGTAAAGGGTTTGCCGCTTCTGTACCGAGCAATAATTTAGATGCAGTTCGACTTTTTGGAAAGTTAGGCAAAATGAAGAATGTTAATAACTTTAGAATGACTTCAAAAGAACGATTTGTACTGGATACATCGCATATTTATGCTATTTACGATGGAGAATTTCACCCTTTATAAAATTGATTGAAAATAAATGAAAAAAAAACATAAGAGAGGTTTAGCATTTGCACGTAGCACCCTGCACAAGCTCCTTAGATAAACAAGATTGTTTCTAATAATTACACTGCGTACTAATTGCATTGGTTATCAGTATTATTGAGCAGCAATGCCAACTGAAAAATCGACTCATGTATCTTTCTCTTGAACCCTGAATTCTCCAGGTTAGCAAAAGGAAGACCATGAATCAAAGATAAATGCGAACAGGTTGTGAAAGGGCAAAATGTAAAGGACTAGAGGCCAACGACCATGGACGAAGGAAAGAAACAGTAGGCTGGATGTGCCATGGGCCAAACGGCGTGAAGAACCTGGGAAAAATTGTGCTGAGCACAACGTATGTTTATCTGTATGCTGAAGTGTGAGATGCTACGTGAAATTGTTAAATTTCTCCATTATACAAATTTCTTAATATTAAATTTTGGTCTGTTACTTGTAAAAATGTTTTGCCTTTTTTTAAGAGAGAATGTTGCGTTTCAGATTAGTAGTTTAAACATTCGCATTAAGTTTAAAAAGTTCATTAAGTTTGAAAGCAAAAGTATAAAGCGTTGAGAAAGGTTCTTACTTTCAACGTGATATGCAGAGATTTACCTAATGTATCCTACTGTTTAATAAACACAAAATAAATGAATAATTATCATGAGTAAATTCATTTAAGTATATGAAACTACTTATAGTGAAACAATGAAAAGTCACAGTGACAATAAGGCTTATACAAAAGAGTAGTAGCAAATTTAGAATGGATGGTATCAAGTGGAAGGAAATAACATTTATTTTTTTAATCTAAAAAATTATTTAAGTGATAATTTTAAAAGCAAATTATGTATATTTTCATTATAGAAATTAAAAAATAATCAGGAATGTGTAATGCGTTTTTAAAATCTCAAAGACTCAAAGATTCTCACAAGACTTTTTCTCAAATATTTTTAATTAGATTATAATTTTAACCCTAAAATTTTTTTAAAAAATTTTCCTTTTGAATATATGGCTTGTTATTGTCTCACAATAAGGCTTCCACATGAAATTAGTTCTTCATGTGTTTATGTATCAAGTGCTTAAATTAAAGTATGTATTATAAGATTTTGTTTAATTGTATCTAATACACATAATAAATTACCAGAAAATTGGAGAAGATTGGGTTTTGTTTTCTTTAAAACATTTTTATTTATAATTCCATTGGTTTGTCAATTGGATACCTGCAATGACGTAGTGTGGGTATCTCGATCCTGATTCTATGCTAAAACGTAACATTTGCTTATGTTAGCAATTGTTCTTTCCATTCTATTTCGAGTAAGACAAGCCCACCAAGTATCGATTCTCTTAAGTGACATATTCTAAATTCTTACACAAGGATTCTTTCTCAAAGATTTCAATTCTTTCGCCATATATTTACACAGAGACTTAGCACAAGGACAGGCACGAAACCTTGTGGAGCATAAACAAACTAATTATATATCGAAGTTGCTAGGTACACAAATTTAAAAAAAAAAATTAGGTTACAATAAAATACACAAACAAATATTCAATCTAAGTTAAGTAAAAGAAGTGGAGGAGAAAGAATTATATGTCAACTAATTCGATGTACGATACGGCTCAGTATCTAATTAACGTATCGTAAATTAACATTCTAACATATGTAGAGAAATTTAGCTCACCTTTAATACGCCATTTAGCTGATAAAGATTAGCTAGCGCTGACATCATAGGTCACATGTGTGGGTATGGAAGGTCTTCTTCTGCTTGAAGTGCAAGTACCCAATTGTTTATATAGGCTGACAAGGGGATAAAGGTTATGAGCAATTTCTACATAACTCTTTCTAAATTTTCAAAATTACATTTACTGCTAACCCATTTTGTGAAAGATTGAGAAAAGCTTTTTGAAATAGTGTAAATAACACTAGGGAACAAATGTCTTATTGTATTTATAAAAATGTTTGATCTTGCCAAATTTAGGGGTGGATATTTAAAATCTGAAATAAGTTTTTGTTCCTAGAGCTACAAATCTTTATAAAATGACATTTTTAGTCTATTTTTTTGTCAAAATGTACAAGTTTAAAAACGTTATATATAACAGGGAGTCACATAAATAATGCGATAAACTTCTAGAGGAAGTTAGGGCACATTATCAGGATTAAAATTACATTAGATTCCATGACCAGAATTATCGTCATACGCTTCTTGGGATGCTTTCTTGTGTGCTTCGAAACAGATCATAATAGAAAAGTGTATCTATCCGTGTAAAAGGAAATTTCCGGGCAAGGGCTCGTATGCAGTTTTAATACTGATGATGTGCCCTAACTTCTCCAAGATGCTTGTTTCGACATTTATGCGACTCCCTGTTATTTATAACGTTTTTAAACTTACATATTTCGCCAAAAAATTTACTAGAAATGTCATTTAAAAAAACTGTTGATTGGAGAAATGAATCGATTGCAGATTTGAAATCAGAAGAGTTAAAATATCTAAAATCCGTTAAAAAAATCTCATGGAACAAAAAACGAAAAAAGAAAAGAAATTGTTCTCTAGTGTAATCCCTTAAAAAATTATATAAGCTGTAAGGTATGGGAAAAAAACTTTATTTTCTTTTTGTGTTATATTGAGAAACAACAGTGTTAATTATACTTTTGCCAGAGATGGGAAATTCAGAGAAATGTAAAATATCCTTAGGACATCTTATTTGTTTAATAATTGATGTTAAATCAGCACAGAGTTGGATATCACGACTTACAATTAACTGCTGAACAATGTAACAAATAAAACCTTCTACGTTTATTTCCAAATAATAAGTAAAAATGCTGTTTACCTTCCAAATCCAAACATATTTTCATATTATGTGTTTGCAATAACATTCAAAAGAAGACAATATCAAATGTGATGGCGCAGAAATATATTTATGTCTTATGTTATGTTGCGTTCGTTACGTTATATACTACTCTGCTGCTATGTGAAGAAATCTAAAGAGCGGTTGTGGCTCAGTTTGTGCTTCTTGAAGTAGTGTTGGTTGAGCAGTTGGAGGCGCAATAAAAAAATTAAGTAGACCTGGAGTTGAAGATTGTTTTATACCTTTCTGCTGAATAGAATTTTGGGATTGTTCTTGTGGCTGTTCTTGTAACAAAGTATTTTGCAGATGTATCTGGAGCTGATTCTGTTGTTGTGGTTGATTCAGCTGTAGTGGTTTGTTCTGTTGTTGATTCTGCTGTTGAGGCTGATTAGTCTGCTGGGATTGATTCTGCTGCTGTGGTTCGTTCTGCTGTTGTGGTTTATTTTGTTGTTGGGATTGATCCTGCTGTTGTGGTTGATTCTGCTGTTGTGGTTGATTCTGCTGTTGTGGCTGATTCCGTAGTTGTGATTGATTAGTCTGTTGGGATTGATTCTGCTGTTGTGGCTGATTCTGCTGTTGTGGTTGACTCTGAAGTTGTGATTGATTAGTCTGTTGGGATTGATTCTGCTGTTGTGGTTGATTTTGTTGTTGTTGATGATATTTTCTCTGTTGTTGATTTTGCAGTTGTCGTTGAGTCTGTGGTGACTGATTTTGTTGTGCTGACTGATTCTGTTGCTCTATCAATTGCGCCATGTTTTGAAATGAATTATATACTTGCTGTATTCGTTGTAATATAGAATCGAATTTCCCATGTAGATTTTGAACATTTGAAAATAGCTCAATTAATTTTTGTCCTTTATCAGTATTTGTATCTTGAGAGTCACTTTTCCGATCTGGATTTCTTCTCTGATCATATGGAGCACCTTGCCTCAACGTCTGGTCTTGTGCTAGATCGAAGTCTGCTTCTGGATTATACTGACTATCTCCGATTTGTCTTTGATTTTGAGATGGATAGAAATCTGGTCTTTGATCATATTGTCTACCTCTGTCTTGGTTTTGATTTTGTGATGAAGAACTTGGCTCTTGATCATATTCGTTATAACTGCTTTGTTTTTGATTTCGTAATTGTCTAGGTAGTGGCTCATCGTAACTAGATTGCGTTGGAGTTTGATTCTCCGTTCGGCGACGATGAAACATTCGGTTGTATCCGTTATTTGGACCTTGTTGTTTATCTTCGTAATCATTTAAATCATAATCTTCACCTAGCTCATAGTCTTCCGGAAAATTTTGCTGATAATTTAAGAATGGGTCTGGAACGTTTTGTTGTGAGAAGTCGCCATCGCTTGGACCGGAGTATTCATATCGAGGAAAATATCTTTGTCGCTGACCTGAAAGCAATAATTTTATTACAATCATAACACTACTTTATATTTTTATAAAAATGATCTGTACCCGTAAATGGAAAGTACCATTCTAGTAGGAAAATAGTATTTTTTTCTTTTACACAAATAAAAAGTTAATAAATACAAATTTCAGTCCATTATGCAATTTTTTTAATATATTTTTTTTGTATTTTTCTTTTCTTGTTCTATTTATATTTCTTTTCGATTTTTGTACATAATTTCAAATTTCAGTAAAGAGCAGGTAATAGATCTTTAAAATTTTTTTTAAAACAAGGTTGTATATAATTTCTTTGAAGTTTAATAAAATATTAAAAACATTTTTAAAACTAAATTGAAACTTGCAAGATTCAGATTGTTCATCTACTAGGAATTTTTATTCAGCTGTATTGTTATTGTAAAATTAAATAATAATTTAAAATTCTTAACACAGAACGAAACTTTTTTGTGTTGTGATTTTATCTCGCCTCCATTGCGTTCATTTACTCCATTGCGTCTTTAAACAACAATATTTTCTAGTTTCTTTATGTATAGCAAGGTGAGGTCCAATGCAAACGCATATGCTCTTATAAGCTATAAATCGAAGAATAAATGTTAAAATGGGATGTTGGTGATTCGAGAAAAATGACGTTAAGATTTACGAAAAAAATTTAAAACCAGAATGCGTGGTTTGATATAAGTTTTAAGTGTTCATGAATTAATGATCAAGTATTTATTCTAATTTATAAAGCTTTGATTTAGGCTTGTATAAAAGTCAACAGAAAGCACACATTTCTGTTGGCTATTATACAAGTGTTGTTAAGGTATTCTTTTTGTACAGAGTGAATATAATTTGTATACATTTCATATACAGTACACTCTCGATTATCCGTGCGCAGATTATCCGGTTAGCGGATTATCCGTGCTCATTCCGGAGTCACACAAAAAATATAAAGAGGTACATTTTCAAGATTAAAAAAACTTGATTCATGAAGTTATAACACTACCAAATTTTTGGAAGCAATATTCGTTATTGGATTGAAGTATATGGAATATCAGCAGCATGGCCGAAGCAGTGGCGTAGCTACCTAGGGGCTAGGCGGGGCAGTGCCCCGGGGTCCTCAAGCTCAGGGGGCCCTCGAATCCTTACCAGAAATCTCGATCGAACTGAACTTTTGGAAATTTCTCCCATTTTCAAAATAAATATGACAGGTTGCAACCCCACTTTAATCATGACAACTCGGTTGAGAGAAAAAGTTATGCCTAGGGAATTCCCCTATATTCTTTCTGTAGATTGGCAGTGTTGTCAATTTGACGGATAGTGATATGTGCGTTATATTATTCATCGATGTGCGTTTTATTGTGAATTCGAGTTAAGATTTTTTTTTCGAGAACGGTTAAAAAATTAATGCTGTATCAGGAGTAAGTAAGCTAATTTCAATAAACTTTTTTGTACTGGTCAATATAGTGGTTCAATTTTATTTGATTTTACCACTCATATTGATGTCCGATAAGTCAATAAATCGTGTCAAATCTATAGATTTCGGCTACAGCTCATTGTATAACGCGAAATATCGTGAAAAAATGCAAGTCACCTGCAGTAGGTACATTAATTCAGGTCCGCGGGCAGGAGATCGTTCATGATCTCTGTAATGCCTTTCCTTTCCAATAAATAAGCAGACCAGATTTTTAAAACAATAAAACTTAACTTTATTTAAAAACAAAAGAAATAGGCATTGTTTTCCAGTAAGAGCTTCCAACTCTTAGAATACCAAGGGAGACCCTCTCCCGATTATATCAAACATACATCTACCTTTCTCTCTCTCGCATCCCTCCGACGGGATGACAAAATGCGCCAAGTGCGCCTTAAAAGNATATAAGCTGTAAGGTATGGAGAAAAAAAACTTTATTTTCTTTTTGTGTTATATTGAGAAGCAACAGCCTTAATTATACTTTTGCCAGAGATGGGAAATTCAGAAAAATGTAAAATATTCTTAAGACATCTTATTTGTTCAATAATTGATGTTAAATCAGTACAGAGTTGGATGGCACGAGTTACAATTAACTGTTGAACAATGTAACAAATAAAACCTTCTACGTTTATTTCCAAATAATAAGTAAAAATGCTGTTTACCTTCCAAATCCAAACATATTTTCATATTATGTGTTTGCAATAACATTCAAAAGAAGACAATATCAAATGTGATGGCGCAGAAATATATTTATGTCTTATGTTATGTTGCGTTCGTTACGTTATATACTACTCTGCTGCTATGTGAAGAAATCTAAAGAGCGGTTGTGGCTCAGTTTGTGCTTCTTGAAGTAGTGTTGGTTGAGCAGTTGGAGGCGCAATAAAAAAATTAAGTAGACCTGGAGTTGAAGATTGTCTTATACCTTTCTGCTGAATAGAATTTTGAGATTGCTCTTGCGGCTGTTCTTGTAACAAAGTATCTTGCAGATGTATCTGGAGCTGATTCTGTTGTTGTGGTTGATTCAGCTGTACTGGTTTGTTCTGCTGTTGTTGATTCTGCTGTTGAGGTTGATTAGTCTGCTGGGATTGATTCCGCTGTTGTGGTTCGTTCTGCTGTTGTGGTTGGTTCTGCTGTGGTGGTTTATTTTGTTGCTGTGGTTGATTCTGCTGTTGGGGTTGATCCTGTTGTTGGGATTGATCCTGCTGTTGGGATTCATTCTGTTGCTGTTGTTGATCTGGCTGTTGCGGTTCATTCTTCAGCTGTGGTTGATTAGTCTGTTGGGATAGATTCTGCTGCTGTGGTTGATTCTGTTGTTGTGGTTGATTTTGCCGCAACTGTAGATTTTGTTGTTGTGGTTGATTTTGCTGTTGATACTCTCTCTGTTGTTGATTTTGCAATTGTTGTTGAGTCCGTGGTGACTGATTTTGTTGTGGTGACTGATTCTGTTGCTCTATCAATTGCGCCATGTTTTGAATTGAATTATATACTTGCTGTATTCGCTGTAATAAAGAATCGAATTTCCCATGTAGATTTCGAACATTTGAAAATAATTCAATTAATTTTTGTCCTTTATCAGTATTTGTATCTTGAGAGTCACTTTTCTGATCAGGATTTCCTCTCTGATCATACGGAACACCTTGCCTCAACGTTTGGTCTTGCGTTGGATCAAAGTCTGCTTCTGGATTATACTGACTATCTCCAATTTGTCTTTGATTTTGAGATGGATAAAAGTCTGGTCCTTGATCATATTGTCTACGTCTGTCTTGGTTTTGATTTTGTGATGAAGAACTTGGCTCTTGATCATATTCATTATAACTGCCTTGCTTTTGATTTCGTAACTGTCTAGGTAGTGGCTCATCGTAGCCAGATTGCGCTGGTGTTTGATTCTCCGTTCGGCGACGATGAAACATTCGGTTGTATCCATTATTTGGACCTTGTTGTTTATCTTCGTAATCATTCAAATCATAACCGTCGCCTTGCTCATAGTCTCCTGGGAAATTTTGCTGATAATTTAGGAATGGGAGTGGAACGTTTTGTTGTGAGAAGTCGCCATCATTTGGACTTGAGTATTCATATCGAGGAAAATATCTTTGTCGCTGACCTAAAAATAATAATTTTATTAAAATCATAACACTACTTTATGCTTTTATAAAAAAGTACCTGTACCCGTAAATGGAAAGCACCTTTCTAGTAGAAAAAGAGTATTTTTTTCTTTTACACAAATAAAAACTTAATAAATGCAAATTTCATTTCATTATGCAATTTTTTTAAAGATATTTCTCTTTTTGTCTTTTTCTTTTCTTGTTATATTTATATTTCTTTTTGAGTTTTGTACATAATTTCAAATTTCAGTAAAGAACAGGTAATAGATCTTTAAATTTTTTTTTTAAAACAAGGTTGTATATAATTTTTTTAAAGTTTAAAAAATTATTAAAAACATTTTTAAAATTAAATTAAAACTTCCAAGATTCAGATTGTTCATTTACTAGGAATTCTTATTCAGCAACATTGTTATTGTAAAATTAAATAGCAATTTAAAATTCTTAACACAGAACGAAAGTTTTTTTATTTTGTGATTTTATCTCGCCCCCATTGCGTTCAGCTACTTCCATTATCTAGTCTCTAAACAACAATATTTTCTAGTTTCTTAATGTATAGCAAAGTGAGGTCCAATGCAAACGCATATATGCTCTTATAAGCTATAAATCGAAGAATAAATGTTAAAATGGGATGTTGGTGATTCGAGAAAAATGACCTTAAGATTTAAGAAACATAAGTTTCTAAAAAAATTTAAAACTAGAATGCGTGGTTTGATATAAGTTTTAAGTGTTCATGTATTAATGATCAAGTATTTATTCGAATTTATAAAGCTTTGATTTACACTACAGAAGAATTTGATTTACACTACTTGCATAATAGCCTACAGAAAGCACACATTTCTGTTGGCTATTATGTAAGTGTAGTTAAGGTATTCTTTTTGTACAGAGTGAATATAATTTGCATAAATTTCATGTACTTCAACTTCACCGGGTATAATGCTTTTATAAGTATAATTGCTGTAATGTTTCACTTAAACTGCTGATTCTCCTTTCTTGCTTTTTCCATATGAGCATTTCGATTTTCATTTTTCTTATAATGGTCCTGCCACTAGCTTTTGAAATAAAGTATCATATAATTTGCAATAACTTCCTATACCCATCATAGTTACTTTTATCTCAATTTATATTCTTGCATATACCATCTATAAAATTGCACTCTGAATCCTTAATGTCTGATAAAAAGCATCAACAAAATAATTAATTGTTAGGTAATGCAAACAATTTCATAAGCAACAACGATAGCCCTCTAGAGGTATATTTCTAAGTTTATTCTGAGAAACGGTCAGCTCATGGAAATGGCATGTTTTCGAACTAAATTGAGATTTCACTGTACAAACTATACCATACCAAGTAGGAGAACATAAATTTTTTATGTCTACGTCAGTTAAACTAAAAAATGCAAGAATCTTTATTTTGAAATTAAGTGGAGTGAATCATATCGATTTTTAATGAGACAGTTTTTTAATGAGAAAATGTATTTTGTCAACAGCTGATTATAGGCGAACTTTATTTTAGACATAGCTTAAAAAACCCGATAATTAAAAAAATATATAGCTCGAAATGGGAGCATGAAAAAAAAAGAACGTAAATCAAATTGTATGTTTAAGAAAATGGAGGTAGCTTAAAACGTGTATTTGAGAAAAAAAAAAGAAATGGCAAAGTTTGAAATGCTTGTTTAAGAAAATGGACACGGCTTTTTTAGAAAAGAAACATAGCATGCGAATTCGTTTTTCAAACTACTGTTATGAGTATTCTGTTTAAAAAGAATTCGCAAGTAAAACGAAGTGAATTCGTAATGCATTAATCACTTTGTACAATCTAAGTCTTCATTCAATCGACTTTATGTTTTCTTTTAAGGAATTGTTCTTTTAGAATTGTTTTGCTCTTTTTTCTCCTCAGATATCAGGATCCTCTTTCATGAACCAAGTTTTCATAAAATCCGTGCTACTTAAGATTACTTTTTGTGTTAAATATATTATGCGATATTTAGAAATGATTTGATACGCGTCTTTTTCGGAAGAATTGTTTATCACAGAAAAAAATTCTTTTGTTTCAACGCTCATTTTGAGTTTTGGTTATATTTTTAAATGAGTGCTCCATTTGCAGTCCATTTTATTAAACGATATATTTTTCGCTAAGTGCCAAATATTGACGCGGTGTTCGTTAATTTCGAAACGAAAATCGCGTAACTTTTCAATTATCCATACCGGCAGGAATAGCACCAGAACATAAAACACCTCATGCTGCGTTACAGGAAAAATAAAATTAATTTACTAAAGAAAACAAACGTCTACAGGGTTTAGAAAGTGCAATTGGTTCAAAACCTGCTTTTAATAGTGAGGAATTTATTTAATTACTTTATTTAAAATCAATTTTGAGTAGTTCTGAAAACTAGCTTTGACAGTAACGGAAAAACATCTCAATTTACCGAATAGCAAAAGCAAAGATAATTTACAAATAGAAACATGAAAGTCCATAGAGATTAGAGAGTACAATTGTACAATTTGTACAAAAGTACAACAAAAAAATTTGTTTTATAAATTTTTTTCATCAACTTAAAATATTTCTAAAACCTACCTTAATATTTAAATTTAAATTTCTTTATTTTTTGTAGTAACTTTATCTGTACCAAAGTGCAATAAAATACCGCAAAAAAAAAGTATTTTAATTGTTTACTAAAAATATACCGAAAAATCTAAATAAAATGCTTACCTTTGATACAAAAGCTAAACGAAAACACCGATACTAAAATAAGGATTCTACAGACAAACCCCATGTTAGCAAAATTTTCTGAAACCGCTAACTGCAGACAAAATTTTATGAGAATAATTTTACTTTATGCGGATGAAAGTCAGAAAAATTTGTCCTAGTTTCCAGGTTGAATTAATTAGTGTCGCAATAGTGATTTCACGCACTTTGTCTTTTGCAACCATAAATGGATTCAGTTGATTAAACAAAATTTAATTAGAATACTTTTAACTTCACATGGTACTTTAAAAGCCGATATCTAATTATTGCGTAGTCAGCAAATACTATGTAGTTTATTCATTTTTACTGCTTTTAACTTTAGGTTTTACACGATACTTTTAAAAGCCGATATCTAATTATTGTAGCAAATGCAATGTGGTTTATTTAAATTTACTATTGTTCTTGTGACTTAGAATTTACTATTATTTGAGGGTAGACATAATTTTAATATTACTATCATAACATGATAGTAATGCAAGAAAAAAGCTTTTAAAGTCTGGAAAATAAAAAGAATGCAACACTTAATCGTTTAATCCAGTGAATTGACTCGTATCGCTTGATTTGATGATTGGCATCCAAAAGTCAAAATTTTTGATGGTTTTCCATTGATACTCCCACATAATCTTGATGGTAACCATTAATATTTTCATCATGACCCATTATATTTCCGATAGTAACCAACATAAGTAATCATCACCACAGCGTAGGAATTTGAACCGATTTATGCTGGTCCAACATAAGAATAGCAACTTGTTTTGACGATTTATTTATGTTGAACCATCGGAAATTTCCATCATAGTTTCTTAAAAATCAAATGTTGGAACGATCATGAACCACCCTCAATAACTTCTGATCTAGTTATCGGATCTTCACTTTCTAGGACTCAATCTTAATGATTTGAGGGGGTGACTTCAAATATGCTAGTCAATTAATGCCGACGTTATTTTAAATTCGAAATCAGACACAAAAACGTACCTTCTCTGAATAAGCATACCTTTTTTTCCCCGATGGATTCGGATAACTGACCCCCAAAATATAGGAAGTAGCCGCAATCTGGGAAATATGGTTCCGAAATTTTCTCAGGCGAGGGGTTGAAAGTTTGGACCCCTTAATGTTAATTTAAATTTTTGCGAATTTGGCAACTTTGCCTCATCTCGAGAATCTTTGCCATATCTCTTTTTATAGTATGTGTATTTTAAGTTAATAATTTTAGCTTTTGTAGAAAAAACTTTTCTATGCTTAGAAACAACAGTTATTGCGCAGACATTTGACATCATTTATATTCTGATTTTGTAACTTAAAATACTGCATTGTACTAATTAATTTGCGTACTTAAGTTTTCACCTAAAAGTAAGTGAAAATCCTATCATTAGATTAAAAGTTACAGTAAGTTTTGAGCGTTGTGTCTGAAAGTGTTTCCTTTATTAAGAGGCATCATCACTGGGATTGTCTTAAGAAATCATACTGCTTAAATTTATTTAATTCATTAAGATTAAACACACGCGATCCGTTATGTCCGCTTAAAAATATATTTTTGATGGTTTTTTTAAATTATTTTTCAAATTCATTATAAAATAAATCGTGTTTGATCTTCCTTATTTTATTCATGGATAAAAATTTGAAATATTTTTCCTAAAATTTTATATTTACCTAATAACTTCCTAAAACAATGCATTTAAATTTTTTTTCATAAGAATATACAAAAATATTGCGCTTAATATCTGCGTAAGATTTATTCTTGAACAGAATGAGTGTATATGAATGTCTCGGAGGAAATATTATATTTACTTTCTTCGTACGATTTATTCTTGAATTGAATGAGTGTACATGAATGTCTTGGAGAAAAAGATATTGTACTTAATTTCCTCGTAAAATTTATTCTTTTCATAAAATGAGTGTATATGAATGTCTTGGGAGCAGAAATACTATGCTTAATTTCTTCGTAAGATTTATTCCTGAGAAGAATAAAATATATATGAATGCCTTGGGGCAAAAATTCTATATTTATTTTTTTCGTAAGATTTATTCTTTAATAGAATGAGTATATACAGACGTCTTGGGGCAAAAATATTCATTTTAAGATTTATTCTTGAATGTAATGAGTATATGAATGTCTCTGGGGCATTAAAGTGATAAATCACGCTTTTTTTTAACGGGGAAATTTTTACAATATTTTGGTCTCTTGTATTGTTTTCAAATAGGTACTTTATAAATGGCTGCCATTTCCACTGGACACCAGAAAAATATTCAAAAATATCTTATGATCTACTAAACAATTGTGCAGCTTTTTTAAGCAAACACGCTATTATAAATACATGAAAAAAATTAAAAAAGTGGTTTATCATAATATTACACTAAGCCTTTCATAGTATATGTAGGATTAAAATTATTTACGTTGACCAGATTTTTTGTTTTCTTTCCCGATCGCGAGCTTCGAATCATAAATATTCATAATAGAATTCTACGAAATCACCTGGTTATAAACATATTAATGCAAGTAGTAAAACACAAATTAAATTTGTTTGTGCAGGTGCAACAAATCTTTAGTATAGAGATAGAAATTTTAGAACCCAGCAGTAAAATTTTATTGTTTTACGAAAATTATGTTCTTGTGCTCAGATTTAGAAATTTAAGAAAGTTGTTGCAATATACAAAGTTACTGAAATGCCTTATTTTTCATTCCTCTAATTTAAAAAGAAAATTAAAATATTGAGAGATAGTGAAATATCTGATTTTTCTTTTTCTAGAACTAAAAATGATAGAATAATGTAAGATAGTGAAATGTATTGTTTCACAAAAATTATGTTCTTGTGTTCATATTTAGAAATTTAAGAAAGATGCAATATTGAATATGTATGTGTGCATATATATATATATATATATATATATATATATAT
>NC_092210.1:10449807-10459659 GCF_043381705.1 Parasteatoda tepidariorum
TGAAGACAAAGTTGCAGAATATATATATATATATATATACATATATATATATATATATATATTGAAAGATAGTGAAATGTCTGATTTTTCTTCTTTCAGTGGTACATTATATGTTGCGCCATCTATTGACAGAAAGGAAGAAATACGAAGAAAAAGTTACAGCTGCTCAGCCGGTCTCACAACCGGCAATGTAATAACATGAAAGCAGCAGTCGGCTGGGTCAATGGGTTATTTCCGAAAAAAAGAAAGAAATGAAATAATGTTGGGAAGTTAAGTGTCTGATTTTCCTTTTATTTTTTTTTGTAAGCAAAAAAACGTTGAATTAATGGAAGTTTTATTTTGTATTTATTGCCACAAATGCAGTCAAAGATAATTAAACAATGGTGATTCTAAAAAGTATATATAAAAGTTGGAAATATGAGAAATTTCCATCTATAAAATGCAAATTTGCTTTATTAATAATTAAATTTAAATATTGTAACAGATCCTTTCGATTCATATATTTCGACTCAAAATATAAAGATATTCCTGAATCAATTATCGACTTAAAATGCTTTCGTGGTTTCTACCGCGAATGCATTTCATTGAGATTATTTTGCTGAGATATAAGTTCTAATTAAAAAAAAAAAAACCTCCAACGTAAACTTAATTGAAAATAGGTAACGCTGTTGTCTTCACCAGGAAACCATTATGAATCTTTCACATGTTTCTTTTTTCTTAAATATATCTCTCTAACCAGGGCTCTTACTGAGTTGATTGACTTTAACTTCAGATCGAGAGTTAAAACTTATTAAACTACAATAGTTTTTTGAAAGGTAAAGTAATTAGAAAACATTAATTAATCAGTGAGATCTGTCACACAGAGCTAGTAAACATCACTTGGAATCACAAAAGTGATTGAAACCATCAACGATTTTAATGTTAAAAGTTAAATTAATTTGATTTTCGTTAATAAAAGCTTGATATTTCGCCACTACTGTCTTAGTTCTGATAGTTAATTTCCGAGATCCTTCATACAGAGCTTATTATAGAAATCGCTCTGAATTGTCCATGCTTTGAATCCATTATCGATCTTAAAGTTTAAGAAGTTCGATCAGTTTTGATTTTAGTAAGAAATGCTAAATATTTATTTCGCCAGTACTGCGTTAGTTCTGTAAGTTAATCTCTGAGATCCTTCATACAGAACTTATTATAGAAATCGCTCTGTATCATCAAAGCGTTGAATCCATTACCGAATTTAAAGTTTCAAAAGTTCACCCAGTTTTGTTCTTTTTTTAAATAAAGGCTTAATATTTTATAACACTGTATTTTTTATAGAATTTGTTTTTAATTGTAGGTCACCGATTTGCAAAAATTCGTAGTTTTTAGTTATTTTCTTCTGCCTATAACATGACAGAGGTACGCACCATCTTTTAATTTTATTTTACGAAAAAATTATTAAAAAATAAATTTTTTTATTTATAGGATTTTTTTGCAATATATTTTAACAAAAAATCAAGTTTTAAAATCGCGTAGAATTAATTTTCCTAAATAATAATATTTTTCTTTCATTTTTAAATCAGAAGTCCAACAATCATTGTCATCAAAGAAATTGTATAACGCGAATAGGATCTTAGCAATTTTTTTTCCTTAATCAATGTTTTTTTTGTGCGTGAATTTGAAATATTTTACTCGTTAGAGATCTTATTGCAACCTATCAAGACATCAAACAACTGTTGATAAAATAAAACTGTCTTCATTTTTTATATAATTCCGGACAGAATTTACCAATTGATTACTTAAAATTCAAGAAGAAGAAGATCACAAATACCCATGACGTCAGCGCGAGCTGATCGTTTATAAGAAAAATGGCGTGTTCAAGTTGTATCCCCACATAAGTTGTACCCCCACACAAGTTGTTTCCCCGCATAAATTAGAATGTTATTTAAAATGAAGTTAATTAAATACAGTGCCGTATCACACATAGAATTTTTTGAAATATAATCATTTCTCTTCTATGTATTTTACTTAACTTAGATTTATTATTTTTTATGTATTTTATCGTAACCATTTTTGTTTTGTGTACCTGGCAATTTCGATGCATAATTAGTTTTTTTAGTGCTACATGGCTTCATGTCTGTCTTTATGTTAAGCAAGAAAAATATAGTGAAAGAATTGAAATCTTTTTTAAACCATAGAAAAATTGAAATCTTAGCGTAAGAATATAGAATGCATCTTTTAAGAGAATTGATGCTTGGCGGGCTTGGCTTATTCGAAATAGAAGGAAAGAAGAGTTGCTAACGTAAGCAAGTGCCACGACGTTTTAACATCCAATCAGGATCGAGAGACTTATACAACGTCACTCACAGACATCCTATTGTCGGCGAGTATTTAAATCATGACGCAGCTCAAAATGAGTGTTTACGAAAATAGACAGCATTTGATTCCGTTTTTAAACTTCTTTTATGAAAATTTTCTTTAATCAGAAACTAATGAATACAAATTAATTCCTATTATGATAGAGTTCATTTGCATAATGCACTTGATGAATTTCATTACGTTAGTCATTTTTGAAAAGACTTTAAAAGTCAGCAGTTATTTTTACAAGGCCTAAATTTATAATAGTGGTTGTAAGATTACGTTGTAAGAGTTTAAGAATTTTAAAACTCACTTTATCGTCAATAGTTCTGAATATTAAGACATCGCCGAAAAAGTTTCATCTGAAATATACCTCGACTTGTATTAACTTAGTAATATGCCTCGAAGTCTTGAATCTTCCCCTGTAATGATTTTATTTTATTTCATTACCGTCGTTAAACAGCTGACACTATTTCGAGTTTACGACTACCAATGTTCAACCTAGTAGCCTTGCAATTTTGAACCCGATCCAGAAGACAAGGGAACTACCAGGATCAAGTATTGGAAGAAATTTGCCTTCGTGGAGAACTTTTTGATGAAACTAACAAGCGTTACATGGAGAGGAAAACTACGAAAACCTCACACTGTCAGTCTGACGGCAAGGGGACTCTCTAACACATGATCCGTCTATCACTGAGGATATTATACGTCAGCACTGTTGTCGGTGCAAGCTGGGTGCAGAATTCGTATGATCAGCCATCATTGGAATTCGAACTAGGTTCACCTCATTGGTAGGTGAACACTGTTAGCCGTGACACCACGGTTAGCCTTTTAATGGTTATGCTGTTCAGTGTTTAAATAAGTAAGGAAAAGTATGCATGTTATTTCTTGTTTAAAAGTTAAGGGTTACAAACTGGAAAGGCGTCTTTTTTATGTTTCCATTTTCGTAAGTATGCAATTTGAATTGCTCTGATTTTCATAAGCACGCATTTTGATTAGAGTTCATTTTCATAAACACGCATTACCGTGTTACCGTGAATGACCGAAGTCAAGAGAATGTCGACTTTCACCCGTGAATGTCAACAATCACATAGTCGCTTCGGTGAATGTCCGGAATTTTGTGATATCCGATTTGATATTAATTTATTCGTTGATATTATTATATTTATTCTTTATTTTATTATCTGCTGAGGATAGATTAGGAGAAACATCAGTGTTTGAAGTACCGGTTAAATGCGTCCTAGGCAGTAGCACTTGACCTTAAAAAACATTTATGTAAGGCATACCGGGCAAATGCACTTAATTAGAACTATTATATATTTTGGACGCTTACCAAAGCGACTATGTGATTGTCAACATTCACCGGTGGGAGTTAGCAACCACCAATTTCGGTCATTCACAGTAACATATATGCATATGTCCATAATTAAAAACTCACCAATGGAACGCTCTATACTTACCTCCAATTGTAAATACTTTTTCACCCGGAAAATTTGAATGGTTATAAAATCCTACTAGCTTATCTCTTTATATTTTCCAGTTCTACAGAAATAAAAAAAGAACGAAAAAGAACGAAAAACGTTGATAACTAATAAAAAAAAATGCTAAAATTTTGTTTGGTATCATTCATCTATACATTTATATGTTTACAGTAATAAGCTGTACAAATAAAACATGAATAATTTATAAATTTTTTTTCTTTAAGTAGATTATTTTATTTTTGCTTCGATTTGTTTTGTTTCGACATTTTTCTAAATTTCATTCAAAGGAAGAAACAGTAAAATATAAAATTAACATAAATGAAACATAAAATGATGATGCTTAGATGTTACAAAAATTCCCTTGTTGTGAGAGTATTGTTTTGCAGAGTCGAAACGTTTTGCAGAGTAAATGTCGTTAAGTTTCAAACATACTAATCTAATTTATTAAAATCGGGAACATTTGAATTAATTCTCAAAAATATTTGAAAAAATAGTTTTTACTAAAACTAATTAGAAAACGAAAAGGATTAAAACTCTTCCTCTTTTTTTAAAAAAATCTATTGTAATTTAACATTTGTATGAAAGATTAGAGTACAAAATGTGGAAATATTAATATAAATTAAAAAAAATAAATATGAAATAAAAATAAATTTTTAGGTAAAATTTTGTTAAATTTTTAGACTGCAAAAGAAATTAAATTAATTTATTTATTCAGAACTTGGTTGGTAGTTTTTAGAGTTTTGAAACATACCTATATCGAAAAATATCTTATGATATATTGATAATAAGAAAAATGGAATAAAATAATAATAGCTTTTAGATTATGCACTGTCGTATGGAAATGCAAATAAAGTTTACATATTTAAAGTAAAAATCGGAAAAAAGGAATTTTTTTTTGCAATGTATTAATTTCTTAAAAATTATGTAGGAGTTGTTCGAAAAAACATGTTTTTCAAAGGTTTTTATTAATGAAACTATTTATCCACGCTGTATTTGTGATCATTTTATTAAATTATGTAGTATTAAATTTTAGGAATTAATCTCTTAAAAATTATTTAGGGGATAAAACAATATTTCTCAAGTTTCAATTAATAAAACTATTTATTTCCTCATGCTGTATCTGTGATCCATCTTAAACGAACATAATGTAACAAAAGTTATTATGAATTCTATTTCAAAGATAATAGTATTTAAACGTTCAACGATTTCGCGAGAAAATTTTACTTTCAGTTGCATAATAGTTAAGATTACATAACAGTTAAGATATTTAGAAGAGACCACGGATATATAATTGCGATTTTAATGTACAATTTCTATAGACAAGAGTTTCAGGAAATATTACTTGCTTGATTCCATTCTAGAATGACAGAAATTTTAAAAATAATCGATTTTGTTGAATAATAGGCATTTTTTAAAAGTAGTGCTAGAATAGTAGATAAAATAGTTATCAGACTTCTAATTACGCATGGCAGTGAAACTTGGACTCTAACAAATAAAGACGAATCTAATCTACTAATTTTTGAAATTTTTTTTCTTCAAACCAATGAAAGCGAATAATACAAAGTGGAGAATAAGAAACATTAGCGAACTTGACCAATTATTCAGATAAAAAAAAATAATTCGATTTATTAAATCCAGACTAATGCACATTGAAAGATTGAATGATAGTAGAAATCCAAGAAAACTTTTATATTGGAAACTTTTGAAATTGAGACCAAACGAAAGACCAAAAAAAGAGAAGTCTGGACGAAATCAAAGATCGAATCACCTTGAAGATGAAAAACTGGAAGTTTAAAGTCAAATGTAGGAAAGTCTAGAACGATATTATCTGGCAGGAAAAGGCTCAAAGCCGGCTGTATTGTTCTATGAGACTAATATTAGTATAATAGGAATTGCTAATAAACTGTCGAAACCATGAAATGATTAAAAAAGATGCCACCAGGACTATGGCCCTAAGCACTCCTAAGTATTTATTCTTTCAACTAAGGCTCAATCTTATGTTGTTGCTGTTGTTTCTAATGCAACTTGCCATATGGGCAAGCCTGCTTGGGGAAACCGAGCAAATTTAAGGCAGAGTGTGCATTTCTTTTTTTTCAGCGGCGCCATCTATGGCCAAGAATTCGACTTCTGCCACACCATACGTCGCACCCGTTTATAGGGCGGACTAATTCATACATCCATTCATTCATCCACAGATCGTAATTTTGACCTGAATCAGAGAACGATCGAACTCCAAACCAGTACCCCCAAAGGTATTGATTTGTTATGGGAATATAGAGGACTTTTGCTACTCGACAGATTTAACGCGCATTAGTCACTTTACTACACGGGGAGTCTTCGGCCGGCGGGGTTCGAACTCACAAACTCTCGGACATGGGCCCAGTGCCCTACCGACTAGGCTATCCCTGCCTCAAGCTTGTTGTATTAGTATAAAAAATACATAGAAAAAGGTGTTTTTTTTCCTATATAGAATTTAAATTGCAATTTCACGTATGTAAATAAGTAGAAGTAGAAAATAACACTTTGTCCAAGTGAATCATGTTTAGTCTTATAAAATTTAGCGTAAAAAACAAACAGGAAACAATACTCCAATTGTCAAGATATTAATGCCATATGTGTTAACAGATATCTGTCAAAAATCGATTTTTCTCTGTACATAAACCCCATATAAATTCCAAGCTATTAGTCTCATGCTCTTCAACTTTAATCAGCACTTTTAGAAATTGAAACAAAATATAATAGGGTGTACGTTACCCTTTCCTCTGTAAACCGATGTGCAATGTCAACTGTTCACTGCTAAGAGGAAGGGTGTACAGTACGCAAACAAATAAGTGAATCATCCTGAATAACTTTTGATCAAATGGTCGAATTTTCACGTACTAGTACTTCATCGTAATGGTTTAAAGGGGTTGACCTCAAATATGCTAATTAGTAATTGCAGACGCACGTACAGGAAATATACTTTCCCTGAATAAACACCTTTTTTTCGAAGGAGAAAAATTAGGTTTTTAAAATTCAATTTCTGAGTAACTAATCGGCCAATTTCTTTCAAATTTTGTACTTTGCCATATAAAAATACATTCTTTAAAATGATGGAAGAATTTATAAATCCTACAATTCAAAATTGCTTCGACTATTGTAATAAAAAGTAATAAAAAATTGTTGAAATAAAATTTTTGCATGGAAGTTATCTTTGGATAAACGAATTTTGTAATTTTGTGCAAACGGTTTTAAATTCACTTAAGCAGTTCTTGAGATATGGAGAAATACGCAGAGGTAAGATTAAGGTGTACAAAATTTCAACTGCTCTCATGATAAAACTATTGGGGCCATATTTCCCATATTGAAGCAACCCCCTATTTTTCGAGTTACAGAAATTGTAATCCTTCGGAAAGAAGTATGTTTATTCAGAGAAAATGTCCGATTAAAATATCTTGAAGTATCGTCTGTAATTAATTATCATAATTGAGGTCATCTACACGAACTTCTAAGCTTAAGTTATAGTACGTAAAAATTCGATCATTCGATCAAAAGTTATTCATTACGTTTCATTTGTTTTGTGCTCACATTATTTCACTTTGTATAAATTTTTCCTTTTTTTTCTGTACTAAACAAATATATTTAAGCTAATATATAAAAACTCACCATGTCAAAAAATTCTGTTTTTCAAATGGTTATTAAATTTTTAAATTGTTTTGAAATCTCTTTCTTTTTTTAAAAATTATATTATTGCGAAGACGATCAAAGAAAAATAAGACTATCTTTATTCAATAAAAAATTTCTTTTGTGAAGCTTAATTTTTACTTTAACGTGATTATTTTTATTTCAGCTTCCGTTTACTTCAACAGAATTATTGATAGTACTCGATTCGGTAAAATATCAGAATAGGGATCTCAGATAATAGACCTTAAACTCTGAAGACAAGAAAACAGTGTAAGATATTAGTCAATGACCAATGGGATAACTGCAAGTGACGTAGTGTGGGTATCTCGATCTGATTGATTGTTAAAAAGTGGCTTTTGTTTACGTTAGCAACTGTTCTTTCCATTCTATTTTGAGAAAGCCAGCCCATCAAATATCTATTCTCTTAACTGACATATTATAATTTTTTCCACAAACATTCTTTCTCAAAGATTTCAATTCTTTCCCTAGATATTTGCACAGAGACTTAACATAAAGACAGGCATGAAATCATGTGGAACATAAACAAAGTTGCAATGCATCGAAGTAGCCAGGTACACAAAACAAAAATATATCACGGCTACGATAAAGTACATAAACAAATAATAAATCTAAGTTGAGAAAAGTGGAGGAGAAAGAATTATATTTCAACTAATTCGATGTGCGATATGCCTTTGTATTTAATTAACTTATCGTTAATTAACATTCTAATTTATGTAGAGAAACTCAGCTCAACTTTAATAAGCTATTTTGCTGATACAGATAAGCTGGCGATGACGTCATAGGTTACATGTGTGGGCTTGGAAGGTCTTCTTGAAAAGCAAGTACCCAATTGTATACCAGATAATCACCCTATGCCTAAAAAATAGCATCACATGAGAGAGCAGAGAATGCCGGGCAATGGTTCACATATCCGTGGCAGAATATTATTATGTCTAATATGGTTATTATGAATTATTACACTGTCGATTACTATTTTTTGTATGCAAGAAATCAAAATAAAATATGAATCTACATTGTAAAAAATTCCATATCAAATTACAGTAAAAAAGTACTGGCACCCTGGGTACTACATTCGTAAAATCATATTTGGGTAAAATCATATATCGTAAAATTTTATTTGGTAATTTTTACAGTAACATTTATTAATGACACTGATTCAGCTATTTTACAGTAAATATTATTGTATAAAATTTACGGTATATCATATTTTCGGATCCGTAAAATTTTACTGCAAAAATGGGTTTTATGGTAAGAAGTACCCTTTGAGTGCCGGTACTTTTACCTTAATTTGATCTGAAATTTTTTTACAGGGTATTTGTTGTTTCCAAAAATTACTTTCAACTAATTCAAAGAAATCATAATCCTCATTTCGTATTAAAAGTATGCAATAATCATATTTCCTTCTGTGCCGGTCTTTATTTGGCATTGTATACAATGCATTCAAAGCCTTTAATAAATGTTTTCAACTGAATTATATAATTCAGTGGTACAGTGAAAAATTGCCGGTAGAATACTGCCAGCTTGCGGACACCCGTTGAAGGCCGACCCCTACTTTAAATCAACAGAACTGTAATTAAAAAATAAAAAGAAGGAATCCATGTCTGAACTCTTCGATGTCAGTTACAAAGTTTAGGAGGTCTTCTTCATAAAATATTCTAAAACGGGTATTCATTTCGAAATAAGAATAAGAATACCATCCCATAGTCAAAAATTTACGATTGTTTTAATTGGACTTCGGAAATTAAACGTTTTATTGTCACGGAAGATTGGGCTCATCTTCTTCACGATGACCTCTAAATCAGTCTCGTGAACTTCTGCGATGCCCCTTTTGTAAGGTCGACGGTTACAGGTAAGAAAAAGTTTAGTCTGACCTTAGCAGTAACTTTGCTCTGATATAAAATGGCCAGTTATGCAAGCACCGGTTCTTTATTCTTCTAGACCGTTTCGTTAACCGGAAGACCCCGATAGTCTCTTGAATTCGACGTGTTTGGGTTCTGCTTTTAGGAAGTAGGTAGTTGTTTTCATCTGATTGCTTATTCTAATCATAGTTACGTTTTCATAAGCAGTTTGGATAAAATTTATATTAAAGTTTATTCAATATTAGAGAACTTTGAGCTCTTTTGTTATTAAAATATATTTAGTTTTTAAATAATTTGTAACGTATAATTTAATAAAATTTTTTCTTTTTTATCTAAAACAACCGAGTCATCTAATATATATATATGTATATACACATAATAATTTCCTGTATATTTCATTCCGAGTGTATATCATGTATATCTATCTATCTATCTATATCTATCTATCTATCTATCTATCTATCTATCTATCTATCTATCTATCTATCTAT
>NC_092210.1:10459818-10509416 GCF_043381705.1 Parasteatoda tepidariorum
TATATATATATATACACATTAATTTTAATACTATTTTATTTTCTTGCATCAATTTACATGTCTTATTAATTGTCTATATATATCTTATAATACGTCTTAAAATATTGTCTTATCATTTTTTCCCCGAATTCTTTGACTTATTTGTCTCCCTATTATTCATTTATTAATGTTATCTCCATAATTTTGTATTTTATATCGTAAAATCTTTCTTTTTTTCCCCTGTCTTCTCTGTTAGACCAATTTTCTGTATTAATTATAATTATAATGTAATTCTTTCATTTCCTTCCCATATTTATACTATCGGTTTATTTATAATTTATTTAATTCTTATGCAATGCCGGCCTGGTAGCTGAGCGGTAAGCGTGCCTGACTGAGGAGCAAATGGATGCGGGTTCGAATCTCGGTGAGGGAATTAATATATTTCTCTGGGTTGTTCTCACCCTATGAATGTGGCTCACCCTATGAACTTGCTTCTGAGTGGATAATGTTGCTCCGTGACTAAGGTTTACAGGTGCCCACCGTGTAAATTTAAAGAGCAACGCTTCCTGCATATTCTAGGACAAATAAACTAGAATTTAGTGTCTGCAGTTCAAAAAAAAATTCTTATGCAATTACGGGTTAGAACTGTTTGAGATGGTGGAAAAATTGTCTAATTTTAGGCGGTAAGAATAAAAGAAGCAGTTGTCTCTCTTATCCCGCTTTAGGTGGTGGGTCTTTAAATTTACTAGAATCGGCTAATAAGCCGGCATTCTTTTCTTAAAAGACGTGTTATTAATTTGACAATCAAAGAAAATTACAATTTATTCATTCAATACATCACTTTTTAATGCAAAGCAAATTTTACTTTGAAAGGCTTAATTTGATCTTATTAATAATCAACCATTAGTAGTTTAATATTGACCAACTATGGTATACTAAGTAAAACAGGGTAGGATTGTAGGGTAGGATATAAATTGAAGGACAAGGACTCATTAAAAACTCCAACATTTTTGCTTTTTTACCATACAATTGTATTATCTATACATATTTCTATTATGTGGCATTATAAATTCGTTTATTTCTTCATCTATTTGCAACACTATATTTACTATTCATATTGTTATGTTCTCTTAAGTAAAAATTGGAGTAGTGTTAAAAAATCATTTATAGGTTGAGTATTTATTTCTATTCATTTTGTTTGGCTGTCCAAAGTAATAATTTGAGTTGAACAGTTACTTATACGCTAAAAATTTATTTAGAATAATTTTGTATTTTTATAGAAATAAAAAATCAGTTATAAAGTAATTATTTTCATATTTTTTAATCCTTTCTAAAATGGCTGTAAAAATTTTAAACATACACGGTGCTATGGAGTAAAAAAACTTGGTAAATTATTACCAAAATTCAATGCATAAAGAGCATTGAAAATATTGTGGACATCTCTTGAAAAGAGTTTAAAAAATTCGAACCAAAATGCTTCGTATCGAGCAACAGCTGGATGGAAAAAAAAATTAGGTAAATTGCTACCAAGATTCAATGCATAAAGAATATTGTAAATATTGTGGACATAAAGAAAAAAAAAAGAGTGTTTTAAAAAGAGTTTAAAAAAGTCAAATCAAAATACTTCGCATCGGCTAACAGCTAGATGGTAAAAAAATTTGGTTAGTGTATTGTTTGAAGCTAATAAACGTGTAAAAATAAGAGGAGGATTGAAGAAGTATAATATTTATATACAGTTCGGATGTGAATTCGGCTTACCATTGAAGTTTATATGTTGCTTACGATAATTTTAAAAGTTGACAAAGCCGGTTGATTGTGATGGCTAGTACATGTAGTAATCTTTAATAGAAATATAGGTGATAAATCAGTTTTTTCCAGTGTTATGGAGTTAATAATTGGTACTTTGGGATTATCCCATCGACTTGTCAATGCTTGTGAAAATGCACAAATCCTTCGGCGCCATCACAATGAAAAGCAATTTCCAAAATAAACATTCTAAACGAAGTACATTTATCAAATAATAATAATAATAAAATAATAACAACAAAAAATGCAAGTGTAAAAATACGTAATTAAAAAGTGCAATGAAAAGAATCAAAAAAGTAAAAACCTCTATTTTTATTTTTTATTTTTTTGTAATTACAGATTGAATTATTCTTGAATCTAACCACTGCACTGAAAATATGCCACTACATGCTAAATTCTTATCCATATGCAGCAGAGTTTGAAAAAAAAAAAAGTTTATTTCAACACGCAGAAGAAAACTAACTGGCATAGTCAAGAATTACGCAGTAAATGTAGTAAAATTTACTGTCATTGGAACAGAAGCTACCTTTTGGCAATAATATCGCGATTGGCGAAAATGGCCGATGGGATAATTCTGAAGTACGACAATTGTTGATGAGGTTATCCCAAAGTACCGGTTAATTTCAATAAACAAACACATTTTTTTAAAGTTTAACTATGTATTTAGAGAATAATTAGTTTAAAAAATAATAATATTAAAAACCCGTTTAATTAATACAATTAAAAAGACTCGGTTCTCCTTAAAAAGCTCGCACATTTTCGCTTTTTAATTATTATGTGTAGAGAGTTGTAATAGAAACAGAAGTAATTCCTGATAATACAGTTGTTTGATAATTTTTCTAGGCGGATGACGTCAGAATGACCTAACAATCATTGTTAGCTCACTAACTCAAATGAAATTTGATTTAGGAGTGATATATTTTTTATTTATTTATTTTGTTGTTAGAAATGTTCTGAAAAAATATTTATGTTTCAGATTTTGCGATTCCACTATGATTCATCTGGGAGTTGGAAGTTTAATGATAATAGCCACTCTGGTAAAATATTATTATTATAATTAACTTACATCTACCAACTAACCATGGGTATTAATACAAAGAGACTGGTATAATGAATCACAATGAGGTTATTTGAGGAATTTATTATCACTATCAGCCAGATTTATTGATGAAATCCTTAGAAAACCAATAAACAACTCTCATAATATCGGGAAGAATCTATTTTTAAACAGAACCACGTAAGAGATTAAAAATCGAGTATATGACTAGAAAAAAAGTTGATCATTACTACATTTTGACACTTATTAGCCTACTAATTAACTAAGAAGTATGTATTTATTGCATCGAATCATTTAAATGTAAAGTTTCATGACCGTAGCTGCTGGTATTTAATACCAAAACAAAAACGAACCATGGAAAACTTGTAAATAAAACTAATCTAAATATTTAGTTCGATCTTATACTCTCAAAAGATTGGTTCAACGTTGAACCACAAAATCAGTACCTGATTCCATAATACGGCGTCAATTGGTTAAAACAAACCAAAAGTGTTAAACCCTCTTTAGGTTTAAATTGAACCATAGTATCGTGTGATAAAGTTAAAAAAAGTACCTGAGTCCTGGTACAACCTGGTGCAAAGCACTATATTAATGTGGTAGCAAATTTGATCGATATTACGGTTCAACACGCTCAAAGTTTCATAAATTAAACGAAAGTGTGCTGATTAAATTAATATTTTAAAATAATAGTGACAGAAAAACTTAAGTATTCATAAAAAGCAATCTGGGGGATATCTTCACAATAGTTTGGTCAGGGGAACTGTCGAATGTTAGGACTCCTTAATGTTAATTTTACTTTTTGTACATTTCACCTTATCCCGTGAACTTTTTGATCAAATTGAAAAATCTTTGCACACAACAATAAAATACATTTAATCAAACATAATTCCTTCCGAAAAACGCATTTTAATAAATATGTTAATAATTTTAATTAATTCAAAATTTGAACGAAATCGGTCGAAAAGTTTTCGAGAAATCGAATTTTAAATCTACAGCTTTTTCAGCGTTACTTAAAATATCGTCAGTACTAATTAGTTAGAATATTTGGTGTCTCCCGCATAAGTCATTAAGATTGAGTTCTAGTACTTGAAAAACCGATCATTAGTTCAAAATTTATTCAGGGTTTTCTATTTTTTTTTTTTTTTGCACTCTGTACCAATTACTATACGCTAGCAGCCACAAAGCCAAATGCATATTGATTGGACTCTAACCATCAACTTTAAATTCAATGCTGGATACCTTAAAACTCAAGTCAAGATTCTTGATGGTCAAATCAAAATATTTTGATGGATCATGTTGGTTTCAGTGTGATTCGCGAAGGTCACCATCATCAGGCATTTTTCATTACGTGTTCGTAGTTTTTGATGCGCCCACAAAATTCCATCATTCCATGATGGAAAAAATGCTACTTTAATACTATGATGGTTAACTGTCAAGAGAAGTTTGACTCTCATGGACCAACAATCCATGATGATCCGTGATGGTTCGTGATGGTTCCAACTATACATTTCGATGATGGTTTAATGGGAATTCTTGTTGGTTCTCTGGAATATACCATCAGAACAAATTAGGTTTTTTCATGTTGGACCATCATAAATCAGTCTGAATTCCTACGTTGGGATGATGGTTTTTTATGATCGCTCCAACATTTGATTTCCAAGATACTATGATGGAAATTCGTGATTGTTCAATATAAAAAAAACATTAAAACAAGTTGCTATTCTTATGTTGGACCATCATAAATGAGTCCGAATTCCTACATTGAGGTGATGGTTACTTATGTTGGTTACCATCAGAAAATATAATGGTTCACGATGGAATTGTTGATGGTTACCATCAAGATTATGTTGGTCCATCAATAGAAAACCATCAAAAATTTTGATTGGGGAAGATATATAACACTCTACACAAACTCATCCTAGAACCATTGTGTAAATTTTGGATAAAATTATGAACTATTTTTCAGCCAGCTATTCTTAGAGCAATTGAACTTTACCCAGAACTTAGCTGAACTCTGTTCAGTACTGGAAATATATTGTTTTAGCGTTATAATCCATGTTGCGTAGAGTATCAGCACTTTCAGAAATAGCATTTCATAAAATTTTGATGGCGTACTGGAATATCTAGACTTACATTCTTAAAATAATTCGTACCTTTTGAAGCATAAAATTGCTTAGGATTATTTAATTTTCCGTGTGATGTCAAATTGAACCACAATAACGTCAATTACTCAATGCCTGATTACATGATTACTTGATTGTAGTGCATAAATATTTTGTAATTTAAGTTGAAATTAAAAAAAAAAAAGCAAATCAGGACTGCCAAAAAAAAAAAAAAAAAAAAAAAAAAAAAAAAAAAAAAAAAAAAAAAAAAAACAAGTTCTTTCTAAACACATCAACCATATCTCCTTTTTATAATATATATCTCTAAAAAACTAAAATAAATTTTCCCTTCAAACTCCAGCATTACTTAATATCAATAATATCTTACAAAATGTGACTGATTTGAGCTCAGAAATGTTATTATTTATTTATTTTATTGAAAACAAAATTATCTCTTGCACTTTAAGCTGCGTTAAGCAGCTGTAAACTTTCTAACCGGCGAAAATGAGGAGCTCGAGATTTGATTTTGTTTAGATTCGTATGGATAGTGTTTTCTACACTAAGAGCGCTGCAAGCTCTTTACTGCCTATACTTCCGGGTTACTGTTTCTGGTGTATTTTGAAGCATTTGGCTCGCTACGTGATCATTGAGTTCTGAGACCTTATTGAATAGTATTTCTTGTATAGGTGTATTTGTAACCTGATTTATTATTTGTGTTTAAAAAATAATCATACTTTGAAGACCTGTCATTTCAAGAAGTAAGAATTGTCATTTGAAAAAAAAGAAGAATCGTTATAAAACACTTCTTTCCTCGTCAACAATATAGCAACTTCGAAATTCAAACCTAAATGATAATTTGTAAAATGAATTTATCTTGCTGTTCGAACAATAAACTAACACTAACATATGATGGTGCACGGCTTGCAACAAGACCGAACAGTAATAGACAAGTTAAAAGAGGCCAAATCGGGACTGCCAAAAAAGCGAGTTCTTTCTAAATCTAGCAACCATGTCACCTTTTATTAACAATACATCAATACATAACTAAATCTAATTTTTACTTTAAACTCACTAGAATTACCTAATATCTTATGAAATACAGTAGATTTGCTCTCAAAAATTATATAATTTATTTTTCTCATTAAAAAAAAATTATCTGTTTGAAAATATCTCCTCGCAGAATAAGCTGTAGTAGGCAGCTGTATGCGTTCCAATTGGAAGTAGAGCAGGTCAAGAGCTCAAGATTTTTGTTGTTTACATTTATATTGAAAACACCATCGATTGAAAACGGAAACCACCGTGAAAGGGTAACGAACCAAACTGAGTTGGGAATCATTGCTTCCGACTATTGCCAACGGTTGCCATTGTAACTTCGAACCATCATTTTGATTATTTTTTTTTCCTACTGAAAAAAATAAAATCGAATATATTATTCGATAATTTATTTTTATTTTTAGAAGAGAATAGAATTTTTTACAATCAAGTTATTTTTCGGAATAATCAATCATCCCGATACTAAGTAAAGTATTGAGCTGTGAATTTTCGAGAGAACAAAAACAAACTCTTGACTTAAGTTGAAACTTTTCGATATCGGTAACGAAAACTCTTCAAAACCCATTTAATCTTTTTAAACTGACAGACTTCACGGATTAAAATACAAAGAAACGATTTTCACAAGTTCCTGCAGCAATAGTTACGATATATATTTTTTTAAAAAACGAAATTTTTCCAAGCTTTTATGTAAAACCACTTACCGCAATTCATCTTTATTTTATTTTGCCATTTTTTCCAGATTAATAGCTGTTTCTGCGCATGCTCAAGAAGAGGTGTCGAGTGCATTGAATATCAAGTTATTAGTCGACATCAGGTAAACAGCTACTTAAGATTTTTTTTCTTGCCCTGCAGGCAATCTGAAATAAAAGTAACATTGTTATTGAACATTGTTTAAAAGCAATTTTTAATAAAAAAAACAATACTTCAAAAGATTGTAAAACTCATTATATCTAAAGCAACAACATTTTGAAAATTTTTCTTGTTTTAGAGTTTGAATGCGTGATTAAACAAACCCTGAAGTTAAATCAATATTCGTGCTTCCTTTTTCAAAATATATTTTAAAATAGAAAAAAAAATGGCTTAATTCAAATTATTAAAGCGCAAATTCTTATCCTGCATAGCGGAAAACAATAGTGATTTATTTTTATCTCAAGCTGTATTGATATTATCACTCTGTTGGATAAAATGTCACTTTATTAATTAAAGCAAATATTTTTGGTTCGTAAATTAGAGGAGAACAAATCAGATTTGTTATAAAAAAAGTTAAAATATTCAAACAAATGCGTTTTTAAATTATAATGCGTGTTTGCAGAGATATGGAGATTAGAACTTTTGTCCCAAGACTCTGGAAACAAATAATTCAATTAACTTTTTGAAAATATAATTAATCAAATTGAGTACATTTTTTGCGTTAATAATTATTTCACTGGTTGAAATAGAAAATAATAATTAACTGAATACTTTGATCTTAATTTATGTCTGTAAGTTAAAGCTAATTAAAGCAAACTTAGTTTCTTTATCTTTAAATAGTAGTGAAAAGTGGAAGGATATTTATTATTTTGTGATTTTTAATTAGATTGTCATTTTATAATACAATAATTAGTAAGCTTTTAATATTTAAATCTTACAAATTATTTTTTGTTATGGTTAAAATGATTTTTTAATTTTTTTTTCACAAAACTTATTTAACAAATAAAGAAATGTATGTTTTTTGTTATGGAGGAAGAATTTGACTATGTATTTTATAAATCAAGAAGGGATTGAAAGAGGGTTCAAAGTCATAATTTAGTAAACTTGAATAAATTAGCCATAAAATTTATGCGTTGACATTAGGGGATTAAGTTCATCCTTTGTCTTCTTCTATTTTTTGTTGTTGTTGCTTGTTTTCAATTCAACTTCCATCTGAAAATATATTCGATCTATAGTCCCTGACCAAAATATTAGACGCACTGTAAGATTCTATGTAAAATCTGAATTATCAGGTGATACTATACAGCTTGATTGTTTTTACACGGTTGAAACCGGTTTACACTTGTTTATGTTCGTGTCTCAATTGGTTAACATTGTACTGCAATACGTTAAAAATAAATACAAATAGGAAGTATATAAAAAATCTCCTGAATAAAGCCCCATTACATGTATGTTTAAATGTAAAAGTATTGTATATAAACTCGTGCCAAACATGCAATTATTAAAGCACTACAGTGTGTCTAATAATTTGGTCTAATTATTATAATATACTAATATAATACCAGATATAATAAATATTCTATATGTATATAATATATCGTCTAATTTATCCAATCGTCGAATTTATATTATCAATCGGCTCATTTGACCAATTGATTCACGAACGTAAGCAAGTGCAAACTGGTTACAATAAAGCTGTATAGTATCAGCTGCTAATTAAGATTAACTCTTATAGTGCGTCTAATAATTTGACTGTAGTCTAATTGTTTGAGTCCTCGTGTTCGCACTCAGTTTTCAGCTCTTTCGTTCCGAGAGTCGTATTTAGACGGCAAGAACGTGCTGTCCAGTTTGTACGATCGCCGTAATTAGCCGGCGTCAGCATGATACCGTTTGGTAACCGCTCCAAACAAGTACATTGGAACGGTGAATGGAATATTACCCAATCTGCTTCGGGCTAAAACTCCATTCACCTATAGACCAAAATTCTATTTACATTACATTATTCTATTTACATGTATTAGAGTAATACCACGAAATGAATATTTTAAATGCGCTTAATATGTTTTGAAAGTCTAAACAAGTTTCTTCTGTATGTTATATTTAGAAGTGAGGTATTGCCTAGGTACAAAAGTAAAATATAATAAGAAGTCTTTACATGCTATTTTCACACTTCGTGGCGTGGTGCGTAAATCTGTGATGTTACTTCAGCAGGGCCAACTGCAGTTAAAAAAGAGGGTTTTAAGGGAAGGTTTTCTATGGTTATTTGTCAAATTGCCAAATGCCCTTGGAGCCTTCTGCCACAAGGAACAACAAAATTTAATGATTTATCAAAATTAAGCAATGTTTTATAGTTAAATAAGACAAAAGTAGATCCTTCAAAAAAAATCTCTCATTTGTCAAAGCTGTTTTGTTGGACCTCCTTCCATTTAGCGCTTCAAATTGCCTGTCTGTTAAAACTACATTAAACTTTGGACATAGCTATCATTATGAACTACATATCTCGTCTTCGAGTAATTTTTTCCGTGCGTCGGTTGCTAAATGTTAATGTATGTCATTTATACTTTTTACTCTGTACTATATGCGTTGTTTTTGCAATGGCTGGTACTTTTAGCTACTATCTCTAGCACAGATGCAGCTGCAGTGTCAGGTGAGAGGTGAAAGTTTTTCAACTTAATAGACCTCAAATCTGTAATCGAAATAAACTTATAGCTGACCATGAAAATTTCCATTTTGGAGATAATAGTTGTGATATCATCTTTGTGAAATTTGCTGCTCGTTTTTGGTACACTTAGAACGATGGCGAGGAGTTATCATGTATACAGATTTATTTTAGATTCTGGATTATTGGGTTGATAAATATTTGCAAATATACAAATTTTTGAATCAAATGAAAACTCAGTTCCTGGAACCACAGTACTCCCTTCGTCTTCATCTATATTCACTCAGTCTCAAGTCCATAATTAATCTAATTTCTCACGAGGGAGTCCTCTTCTAATTCTTTCCTCCTCCACGAATAGGGGAACGCAACTTCTCGTGTCTCTCACTTATTGACCCTCATGTAAGGGGTCGTCCGGATGCGTGGGAATGAAATCAGAGTCCTGACTATAGTACTGAAATTTTTGCTCGCCACTTTTTTCACGAAAAATATGCCCTATTTTTGAAATGTTAACAGATGTAGTAAAAATAACTTTTTGCTGATTAAAACCAGAAAAGAATGTAGAAAAATTAAAATATATTCGTGGCAATGTGTTTTAATTCAAATAATACAATTGTTAATTAAACTGATAATATGAATTAAAAATATGGTTTCGATAAGGTTTTAATGGTTCCAATATCATCTACATAACATTAAAATGAGAAGAGAAACATTTCATGACAAATTCTGTTTTACCTATAAGAGGGATTAAAAATTTTGTGTAGAAAAAAGTGGAGTTCTTTTTAACCGTAAATAAACCATGAGGTTTCAAATGCTGAAAAATAGTTTTGCAAGTTATCAAAATGCAAACAAATAATGGCAGGATTATTTCCCTATTACGTAATCCTGAGTAATCCTTTCATAATATGTTTGAATTTTGATATTTCGAAGAATTTTTTTTTAACCCCTTAACGATCGGTTAATTTTCAAGAAAACGGTCATAAAAGTGCCCATTTTTTGACTTTTGTATTAGTATTACGTATTTGATTAGTGCTGACATCTAGTTTAAAATAAACTAACTATCTACATTTACCTTACAAATATCCAGCTACTACCATATGGTCTGTAAAACAAGAAATAAAATGTTTTCCGGCCAAAAGAAAGGATTTAGTTTTATTCTTATTGGCTCGTTACTACTGAACCCGGAAATTTCGCGGGAGCGAGAAATAGAGGGCGAAACCTCATCCCGTCATTTTCACGTGAGCGAGAAGGAAGGGATTAGGCATTTGAAATTTTATGTTGTATTTAAGGTTTACATGAACTAACTTTTTTCTGTACTTAAAATATGAAATTTTTAGTGTCGTTAAAACAGAATTCGTCATGAAAAGATTCTCTCTCTCTACAGCATCCTCTTAACACTTCGAGTCCTGTTGTATAATATAATTTGGTGACCATCTTGACGAGCTTGGTTATTAAAATTAATTAATTAGCAAGTATGAGATGAGTTCTAAATAATTTCCACATTGAAAGAAAATCATCAGAACTTTTAAGTTAAGTTGAATTTTTTTCCTTCCGAGAAACATATTTAATTTAAATAGTTAAATTGCGTAAAAAGCTACTACACGAAAATTTGCAAAATGAATTCATGTTACTAACGGTGTTTTGAGAACACCCTGTTCGGTGCAATTTAAAGTTATGACTAATCTTATGATCTTCTGTCATTCAGGGTTATGAAGAAAGACAACTTCCTCCTGCAACATGGATTAGTACAACTGCTGAAGGATCTTCATTGACGGAAGCCAATAACGAGATGTATAAAAAGCTGTTTGCATACGTTCAGGGGCACAATGCTAAAGGTAAAATAGATAGACACAGAAAATTTCATAAGAGGATGCCATACCATGAGAGAAATTCTTCATCGCAAATTCTCTTTCACCTCCATAAGTAATTTAATATTTAAAGTATAGAAAAAGGGAGTTCAGATAAACCTAGAGTAAGCTATGAAATTTCAAATACTGAAAAGAAAATTTTTTAAAATATCAAATGAAAATAAATAATGAGAAGATAACTTAGGATAACGCAATGGAGAAATTTCCTTCCAATAAGTTGTTTGCAGTTTCATATTTGGAAATTTTTTTTAATGTATTTGAAAAGTCATGGCTTATTCAAGGTTTATCGGAAGTCACTTTTTCTATACTTTAAATTTTAAATTTCTTATGAAGGTGGCAAAAAATTTGCGATGAGAAGTTTCTTTCATGGGATATTATAATTGTACACAATCATAACAGCTGTATTTACTTAACATTTCCTCACTGTTTATTTGCATAACAATTTTAAATAAGCATTAATATTTGTGTCTAGATAATAATTACGTGTAGTATGAAAAGTAATTATTAATTAACTTGAACAAAATTATGAAATCATCAAATCTGAGTATTTTAAGACTCGTTGATATTAATTTTTGCCGACCCAGTAAGAAAAAATGTTTATCCAAAGTTGTTTGGGAATCTGTAACCAAGCCTACTTTCAAAATCATTTTCATAAAAAACAAATTTTAGATAATTGTAAATGTAATTTTGAAAATAAGTTATTACAGGTTATATTTTTTCTCTATCACAAGTTAGTCGGAAGCGAAAAGACGCTTAAAATATTTAAAACTGCAATTTAAATAATAAATTTTAACCGGTTACATTTTTTCTCGATCACAAGTTTGTCGAAAATGAGAAGACGCTAAAAATATTTGTAACTGTAATTTGAATAATAAATTATAACCGGTCATATTTTTTCTCCATTACAAGTTTAGCGGAAACGAAAAAAAGCTCTATTTAATTGCAACTGTAATTTAGAAAATAAATTATAACCTGTTATATTTTTCTCCATCGCAAGTTGATCGGAAGCGGAAAAAAGCTTTATGTAACAGTAACTGTAATTTAGAAAATAAATTGTAACCAGTCATATTTTTTCTCCATCACAAGTTGATCGCAAATGGAAAAAAGCTTTATGTGATTGTAACTGTAATTTAGAAAATAAACTATAACCGGTTATATTTTTCTCCATCGCAAGTTGATCGGAAGCGGAAAAGAGCTATAGATAATTGTAACTGTAATTTAGAAAATAAATTATAACCAGTCATATTTTTTCTCCATCACAAGTTGATCGGAAGCGTAAAAAAGCTATAGATAATTGTAACCGTAATTTAGAAAATAAATTATGACCTCTTATATTTTTTCTCCATCACAAGTTGATCGGAAGCGTAAAAAAAACTATAGATAATTGTAACCGTAATTTGGAAAATAAATTATAATTGGTTGGAAGCTATAAAAAGCTGGATAAAATATTTAAGCGTTCTATAAAATTCATATTATATATGGTTTTAATAATAAGCGTTTCATAAAATTCATATTTTATGGAGTCACTGACTGCTAATACGAAGTTAATGTTGATTTGAAATTCAATATGACTAATTGTAAATATGAAGTCAGATTTTAAGCGTTCAGGATTGTTAATCAAATAAGGCGAGGAAAAAAACTCATCAAACCAGTGATATATTTTTAGAATATATTCAAAAATCAGTACTTTTTGGGATCCCTAATTGCAAAGATAATAGTGAATATGACATTTTGAATCCTGAAATAGAAGGGTTTCATTATTGCTAAAATTTTAGGTAATTGATTGATAATTTTTGATTGTTAAAGATAAAAGGAACTGAAGATTGATAATTTTTGATTGTTGAAGATAAAAAGAAATTGAAGATAATTTTATGAAAATATGAATAAATTGTAAGTGTTCAGTAAAGGCTGCCCTCATTATGCTTTTTTACAATTCTTATCAAAAAGAAAAACAGAAATAATAATAATAATGGAGGGTCGTCAATTAATATTCAATCGTAGTAAAACAAAAACGCTATTAAATTTTGATAAATCATGGTAAGGGAAGGAGGATGTAATAAACGGCAAGACTAGATAGAATGCGAAAGAAACAGTGAAAAAAGATAATTATAAACAACTTCAAGTTTCAAACTCCAATTAAAACTGTTTTAATATTAATTACTTCAGTCATATTAATTACTAGTCAGATTCCTGTAGCGTTTTTGTTTATTCTTCGCTTAAATATTAATTTGTGACTGACCATGTCCATACTTTTTATTTTCATTTTTGATAAGGATTCTAAAAATAAATTTTAAGGAAATTTATTCTGAAACACCTGCATAACTTGAAATACATTTACTTTTCCTGCCCTACTATATACTATAGATAATCTAACAGCGTCACTTTAGTAGTTCATTATATATTTAAATAAATAGCAATATTTTTACATTAAATAGTATTTCTTTTTAATGGATTTTAGGAATGAAAATAAACACAACGACTCCGATTCGAACTCGTATTGTACCGTGCCATGGTGCAACTTGTGCCTCCATATTCATTATGTCCTTCCTCATTCCATCCGAATTAGGCGAAAACGCACCTTATCCAGTAGATGGAGCACTTTTCATTGAAAAGGACCCGGCGCTTCGTTATGCAGTCAGGTAAAGCATATTACAATATTAATATTTAAAGAACCGAGTTGATGAAGGTTTTAAGTGGTAATTTAAAGTATTTGAGCTTTAAAGTTTATGCTGTGACAAAAGGAACACCTTATCCACTGTTCACAAGGTGCTCACCTTATCCACTAGACGGAGCTCTTTTCATTGAAAAAAACCCATCGCTTCGTTATGCAGTCAGGTAAAGCATATCACAATATTAATATTTGAAGAGCCGAGTCGATGAAGGTTTTAAGTGGTGATTTAAAGAATTTGAGCTTCAAAGTTTATGCGGTGACAAAAGGAACACTTTATCCACTGTCCACAAGGTGTTCACCTTATCCACTAGATGGAGCTCCTTTCATTGAAAAAGACCCATCGCTTCAATATGCAGTCAGGTAAAGCATATCACAATATTAAAATTTGAAAAGCTGAATCGATAAAGCTTTTAAGTGGTAATTTAAAGTATTTGAGCTTTAAAGTTTATTCGGTGGCAAAGATTAAATGAATAAAGATTACGCCTACCTTTTATTTCTCATCTGCAATTTTCCAATTGGGTACTTGCGACTGATTACAAAACTGTGTCGAATTATGTGACTGTATCGAATCATGTGACTATGCACAATATGTTAACGTTACAGCTTTAATGGCTTAGGTATATTATCCCATTGAATCAATTTTCGGATCAGATTTAATTGGATACCTGCAAGTGACGTCACGTGTCTGTGTCGAGCCTGATTAGCCTACCCACTCGCGACGTCACTTGTAAGTATTCAATTAACGAAATTTATAAACAGAAGCTATTAGTCTGACGTCACACAACTTACCTTATTGCCAAGCTGCCTATTACAAACTAGGGAGTTGCTAGGGAGTTTAAGAGTTAGATCGCCATAGACTTCGTATGAACTAAAAAGATAAGTAATTTGTAAGTTCCTTTTTAATATATATATTAAGCAGAATTAGGAATGCAACAGTTAGAAAAGTTTTACCACATCTTCACACTTACTATTTTGAAATGCAAATAACCTTGAATACATCAGTCAAATTTAACTAAACAATATACACGTGATACGGTATTCTTGGAGGAAGACACATCGCGTCACAAAATTGAACGTTTCTAAAGTACTAATTACACACGGATATTGCTAATTACGAAACTAATTACACGCGGATATTGCTAATTTGTCTCGATAACTTGTGTCGATTACTTTGACAGTTATTTTCAATAACTGCATAAAATTTCGTAAACTTCGCTTAAATATTTATGGAGATTTTTACACGAAACAAATTTTTTTGTCTTACGTTTTTTTTTGTTATATCTTTAGAAGTATTAAATATAATTGAATTAAATTTTTGAAGCAATTTTAATTCAATTACAAAATTATTGTCTTAAAATTTTAAAAGAATTCCTTAAAAACTGCTCAAGGTATGAGCATTTAAAGTAGTTCTTTTGTACTGTGCTAGCGCAAGGAAATATTTAAAAATTTCTTTTCATATATGTGTAGCGAATCGTATTTGGAAAATAATGAAAAAAGTCTGATCCTGAAAATTTAAAAAAATTCAAGCAATTTTTTGAGTAGCATTTGCATTTTCCAAGGAAAGCTTAAAAGAACACGGGTTTTTCCATAAATTTATTTTTGTATCAAGATAAAACTTAGTAACAAATGAATAACACTAGAAAAATCGTCCATGCAACAAAATGTGATGGTATAAGGAAAAGAAAAACATGTGAAAAAAACCCATGTATTTATAAGGGATGATGTCCCATAAGGTCGATGCCATTTTTAATAAATCTTGTTTGATAATAAAAAATAAAATTTGTGGAAAACCCGTTATCGTTTTGAGCTTCTTTTTTTAAGAAAAAAAGTACGAAAACTACTTTGAAAATTGCTTGAAACTTTTTGAATTTTGAAGATCTACGAAATAAGATTTTTTTTTCATTAATTGCCAAATGTGATTTACTTCAAAAGTATGAAAAGAAATTTTCTTTCACGCTTGCGCAGTATGGAAGAAATATTTTAAATGTTCATATCTTGCGCAGTTCCAACGATTTTTTTTCAAGTTTCGGAACAATAATTTTATAATTAATTTTGAATTGCTTAAAAAATTATGTTTAATCTTAATCAATATTTTTAAAGATATGGAAAAGAAACGCAAGACGAAAAATTAGTTTTTATAAAAATGCCCATATCTCCGCGAATATGTAAAGCGAAGTTTAACGAAATTTTATACAGTAATTGAAAATAACTATCAATGTAATCCATACAAATTACAAGCTTATTGCTTGATGTTTTTCGGCATAGGGTGTTTATAAACATTTGTTTTCCTTCGTATTGTAGGTCGCTTAGGCCTTTGAAAGCTAAAATCTTATTGCTAAGCTTGAAAAATCGCATGAACTAATCACCTCTAAGGTTACAAAATGATTTTCTAAGTATTTCTTTTGAAATTTAAAAACAATTTCAAAAACTGAAAGCGTTTCTTCTATAATTGTAGGGTCGTGTATATGGTTTAGAATTATTGCTTCACAAGAAGTGTAAGGCACTTAAATTGCGCATTTTTTTAAAGGCTTTTAAGAAATAACTTTGAAAAACAATGTCAAGTATTTGTCAGAACATGTTTTTCCCGTAAATTTTGCGATTTATTAATGTTAAATTTTTATTAAATGTGTATTTTGAATCTGAAATATCTGATTTGAATCTAGAATATTTATTTTGAATCTAGAATATTTATTTTGAATCTTCATTTGAGTCGAGATTATTTATTTTGAATCTAGAATATTCGAAGGAAGACCAACAGAATTAGAGTGGTTAGAACAATCTCATATATTGGCGAATCTTGTAAAAAAGGATCCCACAATTGATAAGAGTTACTATTACACTGTATGGTATGATCCACCTTATCAACTGTTTCACCGCATGAATGAAATATGGATGGCGAAAAAACAGGAAAAAGCGGATAAAGGTCAACTCCTTTCTGTGGAAACAAAAGATCACAAAGAAAAAATTTAAATGCACTTATGAGTTTTCTTTAAAGACAACTTCACTTCTTTCATGCTTTACATTAACTCCACTTGTTTGGATGAGTTGAGTTTTTGTTTTTATAAAACATTTTTATTTATTCACATAGCTTTAAAACTGACATTTATATTGTTTCATTCATTATTTATCCTGAATATATTTTGGCTCCAAAATATTACACTTGATGGTTAATTGTTTGCTTAATTAATTTACTTATACAAAATTGATTCCTGTCATAATTTATAATAATTTATAAAAAGCATTTTGTCTATACGGTAAGTAAAATAACTGCAATTTATCTACTTTTTTTTGTTCATATACAATAAATAGTGCATTTAATTGTAGTTTAAGTAACTGGATACCCGCAAGTGACGTCAAAGTGGGTAAATCATGGCATTTGTCAATTTAGAAGTCAACCAGGGCCGACACACAAGTGTGACGTTGCTTAGAGGTATCCAATTAAATCTGATTTAAATAAGTTTGGACTTCTCGATTTCTTCTCGAGATCCAAGTATCCAATTAAGGCAAAATTTTAAGTTTGTTGCATAGTAAATAAATTGAAATTTAAAAAAAATAAAGAAAATATTTTAAAGTAAAAAATTTTTCATCTTATAGTTTAATATTTTAGACTACTATATTTTGCTTAAATCTAATTTTAAAATTCAGATTAGCATTTAGAAGTTTTTTAATGTTAATAATAATAAGTATATATTTTAAAAACCTATCAAATCATGTTCTCGGAAAACGGAAAAATTCATTAATATAATGTTTAGAAAATGTTTAATGCTGGAATCGAATAAAATTTTTATCAGACTTCACATGACTTCAATATACATGAAATTATTTAGGACTGGTATTTGGGAGAAAAAATATTTTTTTCCTTGTATTATGATACTAGTAATGAAGTTTCATTAATCTATAATCATCAATTTTTATTTATTTATCATAATTGTGTGAGTTTTTTACCACTATGTCTTATATCATTATATATGCTTCTGTAAGATTTTCCCAGTTTTAGTTTTCATTATTAATTTCAAACATTATACTAATTCCATACATTATTTATTAACTTGTTGTTAGTGTCTTCTGTGTTTTATATGTTCTATTTGTTGTAATAAATGTTTGAAAATATATAGACAGTTAGAAATTGTTGTGCATTTTTCAATTGATGATCTTCTAAAAATAAAGTACTTGAAATGTTTTAAATTTGGCGCATTATTATTTAAAAAAAATCAACGTTCCTGAGTTTCTAAACGAATTGGTTGACAGAATTATGGCACAGTTTTGAAAAACGTATTTAAAGGATTTAGAATATGTTAACCGTTGCTATAGCATCCGATTGCTTTAAATAGAACACTATTTATGTAGAATATTTTTTCCATTATCTGTGTTGATATAAATGTGTAAATATAATTAAAATAGGAGACCAGGTAAATCCTAAAATAAAAAGAAGTTAAGTTCATAATCTTTTTCATTTTGTTTCGATATTTTTGTTGTTGTTGATTTGTTTTTAAACTTTACTTTTTATATAAAATAAAAAGTTATTTGAGTAGCATGGAATTTCATTTTTAATGGCAGTCTTCTCTTTATATACATATAAAAAAACGATTTTCAAACGATAAATTTTTCTTGTTAGAATTTTTATACACTAGGGGATAAGCCCTCTGTATGCTGACGCTTACCAATCCCGATGATAGCTTTGCAATAATTGTTGTTCCTTGGCATAAAACTGCTGAAAGTATTCAACTAGAAATATCTAATATATATAATTCTCTTACGTGGCTCCCAAATTTTGACTGTATTTCTTTTCCGCCTGTGGCAACGTTTGGTTTGTTTTGTTTACGTTACTATTTCTCTTACACTGCGAATCGCCCAATGATTGCCGCTAAAAATGTCACATGTCAAGTCTAGCTGACGTGGTTCAACATATAGCGCTTTTAAAAACGGAAACTGAAATAACTAGAGAGAATCAGCTGCGACAATCTCATGCTAATAAGCTAGGCAGAAGTGAGTAGTCTTTGTCGATAGATCTCTATTTTAGTATTTTGTCGAAAGCGCTTTTTTTCACGAATTTATATATTACGAATTTATTTGACGATTTTTGATTTATATCACGAATTTATTTGTTTTATTATTGTTATTAGTTATTCATTGAAAAATGAGTCTCAGTCGTGCTGTTACGCTTTAAGATTTTATACTATAGCACATTTCTAATAGGTTTAACGAATTACATGTCATTTATTTGAATTCAAATTTATTTTAATGACTTAGTATTTACTAAAAAGATGAAATTTTTTTAAAAAAAAAAGTTGTTACATGGATCTGAATGATTGTTTTGAATTCTTAGAATTTTGTACATTTGCAATGTATCTAAGTTAGTATAGAGCGAAGCGAGCTTGGTTTGCCAAGCAAACTATATAAGATTGCGTTGCAATTTTCGGGGGTTGGCGAGCGTTAGCAAGCAGGGGGCGCAGCCCACTAGTATGTACTGAAAAGGACACTTGTGCAATTACTTCCCACGTGCAAATATTTCGCTTATGGCAGTACTAAGATCTATTAGTAGACACAAATCATTTTTCTAAGTAATGATTTTTTGAAATAACATTATTACATGAATATAATTAAAAGTATAATTGCTATAACAAATTTGGCGAGTTCACAACTGTAATTTAATTATTTTGCTCGCCAATTTTTACATTCATCACTTTGAAGCCAAAATTTGAGTTCTTAATCATTTAACAATTCTCTTTAACCATAATTCATAATAGTATATCAATGTAATTAGCACCGAAAAATAATAATCATAAAATGGCTTATAAAATCAGACACTGATTTAAATAACTTTATCTTAAAATGCAACGTAGAATTAAGTTACATTTTATGCTGATGACAACTAAACCAATATGAAAATTAATGTGGGAAAACTGGATCCCACCGTGTGATTGTTCGGCCAATAAAAGTGCACTGACAACGATGGAAAACTCAGACATCCTCATTAAAATCTAATGAATTTCAAATTTTATATATATAGTTAGATTATAAATCATAAAATTTTATATATAAAGTTAGATTATGGTTTTGAAGATTTTAATTTAAAGTTAGAAATAAATTTTTAACCACAAAACATACTACATAAAACGGTACTGTTTTCTTTCTTCTCCAAAATACCAAATCTGTTGTCAATTTTTTATTGCGTACTTTTTTTGTGTAAACTATTTGCCATATATAAGCCCGCATTGAGTAAATATTTACAAGTGAAATGCCCTATTATTTCGGCTATTGTTTATGTGTTTGCAAAAAACAGAGAAATGGACTTAAAAGTGACATTTTCTAATAATTAGAAATCGTTTTATAAGTAATAGGAAAATGGAAGATTTGATGCTCAGTAAAAGTTCTAAGTTATTATGCCCAATTTCAGAGGCACTCAATTCTGTACTCCAACTCTGCAGTTGTGTTTATGATGTTTGAAAACAGAATTTCAATTTTGTTTGAGAAAATAGCATAAATATTTGTATTAAAAGGATATAAAAGATATAAAAAACATAACAGATATCGTTTGCTTTTTGAAGTCATTGTAAAAGTTTACCCAATTATTCATTTTCTGTTGGGGTGGGGAGGGGAAGGGTTACATTTTATAATTTTAATATATTTCCTTTTAAACACATACTTTTATACATACATGTGCACTTTTACAAATAAATATTACATTAATTTGACTACACTATCGAATTGTTTTTTGTCACATCTGTCGTGTATTTTAACCTCGAATTGTTTCATACTTTACTTTAAATATAATTATGTTGAAATAAATATGCAAATTTTATTATGTTTTTATTATTTAAATTAAACATTTAAATTTTACTATTTAATTATATTATTAAGCAGGAAAAAGCATTCTCAGCTAAAATAAACAAACCAATTATTTATTCGCTGCGGGAGGGATAATTTTTCTGTAATTTTATCCTATTTAATTTTAAACACATATTTTTCATAAATTTTAAAAACGTAATTTTGTACGCAATTTTAAATACATATTTCTTTTCTAATATAAACAATTCATTATAAAGCAATTCAATTCTAATCGTAGGGGAAAATTTTTAATAAACTGCATGAAACACGACAGTAAATGATGAGAGCAAATTTATTGGTTTTAATAAAAAAGAGAATTGATTCTTAAAATCTAATTACTTCCTTTTTAATTTTTTTTTATTTAAGTTTGAATTACAAGAGACTCAATTTATATTTTTATTTCTTGTCAAATTATTCAAAATCCAATGCAGCAAAGTATAAATCAATATTTAAAACTTCCTTTCATCGGATTACGATTTTCAAATAAGTAAGTAATTTTAAACAAAAGTCGAATCCCTTAGGCGTTCGAAAAGTAATTTATTTATCATTTTCGAACGATAATGAAAATGCGAGTGGAAATAAATTAAATAGTTTTCAAAGTAAAAACCAAATGGCTGTTTTGTTTCAAAACTGCGATAAGATGACTTAGCAGATTTTATTAAAAGGTTCGAAATCTTTAGTGAATCTCAAGTTTCGGAACAATTATTGGAATTTCATTATTTACCCACTTTTAAAATAAGTGCCGTCAATATTAGATGAGATCGTGTGTCTTGCAGAGGTGCAGATCGAATCTTCCAATTTATTTCTCGATACAAAAACACTCATTATCATTGGTCCTTCTTTCTCAATTTTTACTTCCTTTCTTCTGAAATTGAAAAGAAAGTTGACCAACTGAGTTGATATCTTAAATTTGTAGTATATATTGATTTCAGATTTTCCGATATCTGAAATCTTTACTGACCTGAAAATATCGAGGTCGGCCAATCACTGTGCTTAAGGAGAAAAAAAAAAATACGCCAATCAAGAAAAGTTTGGTGATTTATGAGAATGCCAAAGAGGTTTTTAAGTTCAAACTTGGGACAAAGAATAATAACAAAGAAAAAAAAATGATATTAAAAGAGTTTAATATTTTTCGAAATTGAAATGAGATATTGATCGTTTTTTAAAATTTTCTAGTAACGCCTCTTTTTATTTCCAAGTTTTCTGTGAAGAGTTTGTATTAACTTGGTTGTACACAGTTTTGTAGTGAATCGTTAAAAATATATTTAAGTAAAATTTTTATAACGAAAACCAAAAATACTGAGCATGATTTGAAATATAAATTAAAGAAAAATGCAAAGCGATAGAAATGTGCAATTTGCTGTATTCTAATTAAGAAACTGGATTGTTTATTCTCACAGAATTAAAAAATGAATAACAAAACTAAGAATTTTTGACTAAAAATTAAAAAAAAGTGAACGGGTCTTGGGCAGTTTGAAGTGGACAATATTGCTCGCCTCCGTGACTTCGGTTCACAGGTGACCACTGGGTAACGTTAAGTGAAGAACATGACCAGCATCTTCCGCGGTGAAGAACGAGAAATTCAATGCTTGCTATTAGAAGAAAAAAAAATAATCACAAAAAATAATGACAATAATGACTGTTTATCCGTAAAAGTTCTTATGACTTCTGCCATTTTAGCTGGACATGGAAAAAGTTTTGTTCGATTCAAGCTAAGAAAATGCATCGAAACAATATGTCACGTTTTTAGATAGCAAAGTGTAAGTTTCTTCCCTTTGTTCCCTCCCCCTTATTAAGTTCCGGATTGAGACAGCAACTTACCTTGGGGGACAGTAATATATTTATATTAGACCAAATATATAAATTGCTTAACAATTGACATAACAATGAGTAACATAAATAAAACAGAAATATTCTATGTATTTGTGGTAGGCAGTTTTATTTTGTTTTATATCCGACATTCAACAGCCAATCCAATTCTGGGTTTACTATATTGAACGTTCAATTCCGCAGCCTTCTAATTTTGAACCCAACCCAGAAGAAAAGGAACCTCATGGATCAAATATTGGGACAAAGAAGTCTTCGTGTAGAACTTCTTGATGAAACTAACCTGCATTTACGGGAAACTACTACTGTTTGCTCGACAGCAAGGAGGTTATAATCCATTATTCGTCATTTTTCGTCTGCACTGCGAATTCGGATTTACCAGCCATCTGTGATTCGAANACTCATTGTTATGTCAATTGTTAAGCAATTTATATATTTGGTCTAATATAAATATATTACTGTCCCCCAAGGTAAGTTGCAGTCTCAATCTGGAACTTAATAAGGGGGAGGGAGCAAAGGGAAGAAATTAACACTTTGTTATCTAAAAACGTGACATATTGTTTCCATGTATTTTCTTACCTTAAATCGAACAAAACCTTATTCACTTCGATACAACTAAAATGGCAGAAGTCATAAAAGCTTTTATGGATAAATAGTACGGTACATTGCTGTGTAGACAAACAAATTTTTACATCCTGTGTATTTTTCAGGATTCATCAAATGAGATAAAATCAAATAAAAGTAAATTTAAACCAATTATTTATATTTTCAGAAATATTTACTACCTTATTTTGAACTCATAAACTGTTTTGAAATAACAACTTCGTTTACTAGACTAAGACCAGAGCTAATATGAGAGCTAAGACAGAAAATAAAAATCAGTTACTGGCTGCGGTTATGTTTATTATATGTATCTTTTATCTGTTTCTGTGTAATGAGACAGATAGTTTTACAATTTTTCTTGGTTCTTTTTTCTTTTTTCCCCCTCTTGTTTACATCCAGCTAACTGGTGTTGAACTTGATGAGAAGGTCAAAGAAAGCAACAGATTGTTTGCGATTTTTTAATAAAGCGGAATTGAATAAAACCTTAACCAAGTTGATAAAACCATTAGTAATAGTTCAAAAGTTATAAAATTCATTATCGATAAAAAGTACTGTCTTGCACTTACGTCTATTAACGTGACTGAAAATGCTATATAGACAAGCAATATATTTGATCATACGTATTTATTTACTCTAAATCGAATGAAATCGAAACCAAATTGATAGAATAAATAAGTTTGAAGTTATGAGGGTTAAAATGATTTAATATAAAAAGGTACAGTTTACTATTTACGAATCCATATTTATATCTCGGTAACCTAAACTGTGCAAGAGATCCGTATTAAATACTTGTACAGTAATGTCAAAAATGTAAACAAATTTAAGTCAAAATTTAAGCTGTTTTTAAAATAGTTTTAATTTAATTAATTTAGTTTCCTATTGGTTATGACACTTGTATAGGCCAAGCACGCCAGACATTGGCCTTGGTGAATTAAGTCAGGAAAGTGAGTCTTTCGTTTAACACGAGAGCACCTCAAAGATAAAAGTACTTCTTGGATCAAAAGCTCCTGGGTAGATGGCAGCATCACTCAATCGAGAGGCTACTTCAACAATAATGACATAGATCTAAAAGGGTAGGAAATTTTCTCCAGATTACTTTACCCAAGAAACTACTCAGCAATCGACCACAGGACTCTCTATTCCAGAGATTTTACAAACACGCATATCGCATATACTCGGTGGGTCTTACCGGAGTCGAGGTTTGCACCCCAGGCCCTACGGACCAAAGTCCGATTCTCTAACTACTAGATTACCATGGCTCTTGAATCTTAATTCGATTCAGTGTAAAATAATCGTTTGGAAAGTTATTATGTTTAAAACATGGGAATTAAATATTTATATACTGAATTAAATGGAAATTAAAGCCAATATAATAATATATTGGTTTTAATTTCAGTTGGCTTGGCTTCATCTCATTTGATTAATCCTAAAAAAATCTATAGGATTTAAATTTAGTCTTCACGGCAACGACGTACTGTGCTATTTATCCACAAAAGCTCCTATAATTTATGACCCATTAATTGTATTGACATGTTTAAGGTTATTCGATTCAGTCTTCAAAATAAAAAATACATCGAAATAATATGTCACTTGTCTAGATAGCAAAGTGGTAGTACTGGTCTCAAACTTTAGAGATATATTATACAAAAGTTGAATCAGTAACCATAAGACTGTTGACAGATTATGTTTCTGCTATATATAGGCTTCTTTTCCAGCAAATTTCATATTTTTATAACTTTGACGACGGCAGTTAATAACTTTGAATGTTGTTGAAATTTCAGTTTTTTTGTTGTTGCTCTTTTAAGGATAATTTTAAGGTTACACCAATTGTACAACACATATGCTTCTTTTTTTAGGTACTACTTACTCCTTGTTATGTAGTCGCAGAAATATATACCATTGTGTTTGAATTAAGATATTAACGTTGCCACTAGCAGTAATAAATCCAGCTCTTTTGCCTTGATTACGTCATAGATTTGTACAGCTGTCCTGAAAACTGCCGACTTTACTTTGCAAAGCCCCAATATGATCACTTCAATAAGCATATTATATACATATATCCGTCGTTGAACAGCCAACCCAATTTTTAGGTTTATGACTACTAATGTTCAACTCCGTAGCCATGTAATTTTGAACCAATCCGGAAGACAAGGAAACTCCTGGATCAGTACCTCCAGAGGTATTGATTTGCTATGGGTACATGGGGGACTTTGCGACTCGAGAGATTTAACGTGCATCAGCCACCATTTACTCCACGGGGAGTCTTCGGCCGTCGGGGATTGAATCCACGAACTGTTGGACATGGGCCCAGTGCCTTACCAACCAGCCTACCCCGGCCTTTTCAATAAATATTTTATTTTATAACCGTCGTTGAACAGCTAACCCAATTGCATGGGTTTACGACTACTTACGTTTAACTCCGTAGCCTTGTAATTTTGAACCAATCCAGAAGACAAGGAAACTCCTGGATTAGTACCCTCAGAGGTATTGATTTGTTGTGGGAACATGGAGGACTTTGAGACTCGACAGATTTAACGTGCATCAGTCACCATTTACTACAAGGGGAGTCTTCGGCAGGCGAGGATCGAACCCACGACCTCTTGGATATGGGCCCAGCGCCCTACCGACCAGGCTATCCCGGCCCTTTTCAATAAATATTGGAAATGGTGCCAGCAGTTTGTACGAAGCCGAATTTTCGGATTTGCCTACCACAGATCCGAGGTAGTTCGGGAGATAGAGCATTCGCCTCCCAATATGGTGACCCTCGTTCGAATCACAGATGGCTGGTAAATCCGAATTCGCAGTGCAGACGAAAAATGACGAATAATGGATTATAACCTCCTTGCTGTCGAGCAAACAGTAGTAGTTTCCCGTAAATGCAGGTTAGTTTCATCAAGAAGTTCTACACGAAGACTTCTTTGTCCCAATATTTGATCCATGAGGTTCCTTTTCTTCTGGGTTGGGTTCAAAATTAGAAGGCTGCGGAATTGAACGTTCAATATAGTAAACCCAGAATTGGATTGGCTGTTGAATGTCGGATATAAAACAAAATAAAACTGCCTACCACAAATACATAGAATATTTCTGTTTTATTTATGTTACTCATTGTTATGTCAATTGTTAAGCAATTTTTTTACTCTTTTTATATTTGACAGTAAATTAAATTACGACTATCTCTTCTAACAATAAAGAAACAATATGTTTCTTTCTAATATTGAGCAGGTGGGAAGAAAAAGAATTTATTGAGGATCGTAAAATGCTTTATCGTTTGTTACAATATTATTCGAAGTGATAATTTCCACTATAAATACATACTTTTTTCATAATATTCTTATAAAAACTCTTTTTTTTTATCTACTCAAGTTTCGAGCCTTATGTTTATACCCTTGCACTCAGTTTCGAACTCAGACATTCCGTTCGAGCGATTGGAAGGATGGTGACAAATACAGGTGTAAAGATGAAAAGTACATGTCACCACTATATTGACGTGTCACCGTTTGTTATTTTGCAGAGTAGATAAGTTTGTTTCACTATGCAAACTTTCTAACGTTAATGTTCTTATTTATAGGTCATTACAGTTACAAAAATATTTTTAGTCCAGCCTAAGATGTTTTTACTAAAAATTCATACCTGTATAAACAATAAGGATTTAGTCCAACGGTAGTTCTGTTCTGTTTCGATTACTTCTGATCTCTGAGAAAGATCGGGTACTACCCGATTTTGTCCCAACCCACTTGACGTGAGCCAATGCTGGGCCTACGAAAGTTGTAGTGCAGCAGTGGAAGAAAGCAACTACATCCACTACTTTACGATCCCCAGGAAAAAATATTTACTGTGGACCCTTTCCTTAAAGCAACGAAAACCATATTTTCAAAATTTTTGGAATTTTAAACATCCTTTATTCAAAATTAAAGATTTTATATCGAATATAACGAAATTTTCTGCAATTTTTTTAAAAACTACTTAATAAACACTATATTTTTGAAAGAAAATTTGATGCGCACTCACAAGAGTCCCAACCCTCGGGGCAACTGCCCCTCCTTCCATTTTTGAATACGGTTTTGATTACGTCACATGTAAATTACATGCATAATTTTCTTAAATTACCATATTAAATAGAAAAGTCTGAAAATGTTTCACCGAAATTCATGAAAGAGATCTTTTGAATTCTTTGTAAGAAAATTTGCTCGAGCACTTACAAGAGTCCCAACACCCGGGGCAACTGCCCCTCCTTCCATTTTTGAATACGGTTTTGATTACGTCACATGTAAGTTACATGCATAATTTTTTTAAATTACCATATAAAATAGAAAAGTCTGCAAAATTTTAACCGAAATTCTAGTATTTCTAAATTTCTCATAGAGTTAAAATTCGTAACCTTTCTTATTCAACTAGTGGGACATGACTTTTTCTAGAAGAAAAATCAGTTATAAAAAAAAGTAGTACTACTATGACTTTTCAGGAATGATATATTGTACACAACTAAGCCATGAATATCATGATTAAATCTGTCAGTTTATAGGTAGAACAATTTAGCTTCTATAGGTTTTTAAATCATACGTACAATTTTAAGAACTTTTTTCTAACAATACTCTTTAAGAAATCATTATAAGTAGCAGATAGTAAAACTAAATTCTTTTTTTATACTTTATGATCTTTGCTTTGCAAGTGTATAGTGTGCTGCTTGTACAATATCAGGATAGCCTTATGTGACACTCTAATAAGTAACTCAAAATAATTGGGTTGTTAAAGTGTTTTACGCTCGAAAAACGTTAATGGATACACTTTTCAATTAAATACACACATTAAACCAGCATCTATCAATTTTCAAAAATACTTTATACCTGCGAGAATCAATAACGCTTATTCGTTATAAAGCTTTTTGAAACAAATTTCTGTAAATATTTACAGAACAAAATTTTATTACAACACTTTAATACTTTGATATAAGGCTTTCCAACATTTTTTACAATTACTTACATTTATTAATTTTGAAAGAAAGGTTGTTTTTCCAATATGCTGAAGCATGCATTATTTTTCACCATTATTAATGGTATCTTACTAGGTAAGTACGATTATTTTCCAATTATTTTAATTAATTATTGTTCATTTCTCAAAAGATTGAAACAATAACGTTAACGGCATCAAATTCTGAATTCTATTGGTATTTATGTCATATGCTCTAAATATTCATTATTTGTGCGATATAATTTTCTATTCAAGAAAAATTAACATTATAGAATTTTTTTTAAATTCAAATTTCAGATGAGAAAACAATAAATTTATGGTAAAATAGTCAGCGTTGCGTTCACTGCATTTTTTGGAAAGTCCTATATTTAGGTTTGTGTTTGTCAGGTTTCGGAGAAATTTTGACTCATATTAAGCAGAACAATTCAAGTTTTTCCGATTATAAACGTTTAAATACTCTGTATAAAAAGTTAATTAATGAAATAAACTATTTCGATGGATTAAGAAATTATTATGAATGGATTTTAATTCAATATGTGTCTCATATTGTAACGTTACTGAAATTCATACAATATACAGCCTTATGTATCTACAGTATAATTTACGACTTATAAAATCATATCACGATTGAAAATGATTAAATTATTCTTAAATTAATGTTTATTATTGTTAAATTATTGTTCTACTATTGCATTATTATTGTTTTCTGATCATGATTACTAAGAGTTATGATCATAAAACAATAAATTCATGGGGAGAAAATGTCGGAATTGCGTACTTTCGACACGAATTGCGTACTTCGACGCAATTGCGCACTACTTTTTTCGACAATCCTTTGTTTCAAGTATAAAAAAATGGCATTTTGTTCCAGAAATATTTCATGAAAACATAAGAAAACTTTTAAATAGTTAAAAAATATGTTAAGGACAGAAGTTGCAAGTATTTAATTTAATCTATTTTATTTTAATAATAGTGCTTACGTTACTGTTTTGGTCATGTATAAAAACACTAAGCTGCTTCTTCTAAAACTCTTTTAAGCTGTAATATAACCTATCTATTGCTGATATTTATTAAAGGATAATATCAAGTAACTGTTCTTTTTAAACTTTATACTCTTATTTTTATCCGTGAATAGCTAAACACTATTTAAAACTCTTTTGCAAACTTTCTTACTTATAACATAATAATATTTTTTTTGGAATTGCCTTTTATCAATTTAAGCTATACACTATAAGTAGTATGCCATGCTATAGCGCACTTTTAAAAACATAAGTGCGCCATAGTATGGAACATACACTACTCCTATATTCTGATAGTAATCTGTTTTCTCGAAACTTGACATAGAGTCTATATGCTTTCAAGTGTTTTTGTAAAAAAATGTAATGTTCAATATTTTTAAGTATCTACTTTTATTTTTATTATATATTTCTATATTATTTTATTTTATATTTCTATATTATTTTATTTTTTATTTCTATATTAAAAATTCATTAGGTTGGTAATCGTAATCGCTGGGTGTACAATTCAACATTACATTTCGTTTATTTGCACACAAACTATAAGACTGAGAATTTTGAAGTCACTGAGGTGTGTAAAAAAGCGTACTAATATTACGATGAAATAAAATAAATTAAACGTTCAATAATTTGTTCGAGAATTAACTGTTGAACTTGTTGGAAAAAATACCATACGGGTAGCTCTATAAGCCGCAGGAATGCAACTAGAGGGTTGAAATTAGAAAGCTGAAAGGATCATATTTGTTTATAAATGCGACATCGAGTTTTTGAAATGCGACGCTGAGTTTTTGTGAAATTCCAATATGTTCTAAAGCTATTGCAATTTTAAGTGGTTAAACTTTTTTTTCTCACTTTTTTGCTTTACGTCATATTTTACTTTGCTGCTCAAAATCTATAAAAACTTTAAATTACGAAGGTGCGTAGGCACACGCGGAAAGAGTTTAATGGAATTACTAGTTTGAGAATCATTAACTGTTAAACTTGTAGTAAATAAGAAAAAAGCTGGTTAATCGACTGTCTACTCAAATGCTTGAAGATATCAAATTTGACGCTCTGATAGGACCATTTTGTATTACAATTTTAGTGAGAATTTTTTTTGTTTTTGTAATTCTTATTTATTGGAAAGTTATTGAAAATTTAAGTGATTTTTCAAGGTTTTTCAGATTTTTTTCTTTAAATATTGACTATGTATCCATTGCTGTAGAATATTCATTTTCCCTCGAGACTTTTATGAGCTCGCTTTCGAATAGATGTCAATCAAACGCGGCAAGAGAGAAAGGGAGAGGGATTATTTGATGCCAGACATAAATCTTAACATTCACGGTAAAAGTTTTAAAAATAAAGAAACGTAATAACTAGACATAAGAAACCGTTCCTTATTTAAATGGGATACCTGCAAGTGACGCACTGTGGATATCTCGATCCTGATTAGTTGTTGAAACGTGGCATTTGTTTACGTTAGCTACTGTTCCTTCCCCTCTATTTCGAGTGGGCCAATCCTGTCTAGTATCAATTCTTTTAAGTGATACATTCTATTTACTTCTACAAAGATTTTAATTCCTTCTCAAAGATTTTAATTCTTTCACTATATATTTTTTACTTAACGCAAATACAGGCGCTCAAAGCCACGTGCTGTAAACTAACAAACATAAAAAACTAATTATGCATCCAAGTTGCCAGGTACACAAAACAAAAATATATCACGGTTTCAATAAACTACATAAACAAATAATAAATATAAGTGAAGTGAAATAAGTAGAAGAGAAATGATTTTATTTTAACAAATACGAAGTGCGATAAGGCGTTGTATTTGATAAACTTCATTTTAGCTAACATTCTAATTTAAGTCGAGAGACTCAGCTCGACTTTAACTCACCATCTTGCTTATAAGCAATCAGGTGCTGAGGACTTAAGTCACATGTCTGGGTATCAATGATCTTCTTCTTCTTGATGTGCAATTACCCAATGGGATACCTCCACGTGAAGTAGTGTGTGTACCTCGATCCTGATTGGTTGTTTAAACGTGGCTGTCCTTTCCATTCTATTTCGAGTAAGCTAAGTCAGTCAAGTATCACTTCTCTTAAGTGACACATTCTATATTCTTACGCGAAGATTCCTTCACCAAGATTTCAATTCTTAGACAATATATTTCTTACTTAACACAAATACCGGCATGCAGCCATGTAGAATATAAACAAACTAATTATGCATCGAAGTAACCAGGTACTCAAAACAAAAATATATCACGGATACAAAGGATCACATAAACAAATAATAAATGTAAGTTAAGTAAAAGATGTGAACGAGAAAGGATAACATTTCAACAAGCCAACAATGCAGGCTATTGAAAAGAAAATCATTTATGGTGCCTCCGTGTGGTATAAGAATAAAGTTAAAATAAACCAGAAGCTCCTAACTATCCAAAGAATTCCATTGCTCAACATCACTAAATGCTACTCTACAACTAGCACGGAGGCACTACAAATACTTGCAGGAGTCATACCTATTGACTTAAAAATTAGAGCAACTATTTCGATTAAACGACATACCTGGTCACCAGAAGAATTTAACGACAGCGATTATCAAACAGATGAACTTAAAAATTATATCCCTTACTCAGTCCCTGTGTATAACCCTACGAAGTTAAAGATCGTTAGTAGGGGTTTCGGCTCACCGAGGGGCGTTGAATACGAGTTCTACACTGATGGCAGTAAGAAACAGGTGACCAATGAAAGCACAGGCGCTAATGAAGATCGGGTGGGTTGTGGTTTCTTGGTGAAACTGGATAACCATACTATTTACGAACAGACCGCACGTTTAAATAATGAGTGTAGTATCTACTCCGCCGAACTTACGGCAATCAAATTGGCTACCCTTTGGGCAAACAATAACAATATTGAACAATACACCATCTTTTCTGACTCAAAGTCCTCGTTGCAGGCCCTTGAAAACCCAACCCCAACAGACCCTCTTGTAGAAGAAATTAAGGAAATTGTTCAAAACAAACAATGCTTATTCAATTGGATTAAAGCCCACTCGGGGGAGCCTGGCAACGAGGAAGCAGATATTTTAGCCAAAAAGGGCACCTTATTGGGCGGGGTGGACTTTCACTACACCATAACAAAACCCCAGGTCAAACATAGACAGAGGCAGGTCAGTAGGATTTTATGGCAGGACAGGTGGAGCAGCTCTGCAAACGGGAGACACACACACTATTTGATACCTACAGTTAACGAATGTTTTTTATCCAGCGATTTTTACTTTAATCAGTTTTTAACTTCCCATGGTGTATTTGGCGATCACCAAGCTAGGATGTTTCAAAAATCCTCCGCGTGCAAATATTGCGGTCACTATCAGACTATTAAACATCTGATGCTTGACTGTCAAAAATTTGCAACCATTAGGGGAAATAGTTTTGACAGAAGAGGCGACATAAGATCTTGGTGCAGGACTAATAAACAGAGGCAAATTATTAAAAACATCATTAAACGCACCCTGGAGGACGCACTCGCCCCTGATGACATTTTGGATCCGCTCTACACGAACTAAACTCAGTCCCGGTTGTTGGGCTGCCCGCCTGTTCGCTTCCCGTTATTTTGACAACGTTTTGTTGTTTTATCTATCTCATTCGCTTTTTAATTCTGTTTTAATCTATTTATTCACTACATTGTGCTTTTTAATTGGCTTATTTACATTGCCTTTCCTTGCTTTGCAAATTTTAGCGTCGCCTTTTAATTGTATTTGATAATTGTTTGTTTTACCACTTTACATCTTCACCTCCTTTTGTTTTACATTTGAGATTTTCTTGGCTCATTACGCCTTGTTCTTCTGTCTTACCTGTTGTCAATTTGTCATCGACTGTATTGGTTCTTTGACCTATATTAACTTGGGACCTCCGTTTACCTGTGACCTTTTAATGTTTTCTTATGTTCACTTCAGGTACACGTTTTTTTTAATGGTTCACTTTATGTTTTACTGTTCTTGAATACATCAACAGTTTATACTTTGTGTCCTTTATATCCTGTCACAATGTTAATGATCGCTTTGGTTTAGCGACCCAACTTACTCCGTAATATTACTCGTTTTAATCCTATGTACTGCCTGCACATGATGCATTGTATGTCATACTGTACTTTCCTGCGATGTGTTGTAAAATTTTTCATTTGTGTCTTTGGCTCACTATAAGGGAAGCCCCGTCGGCTTCGGCACTATAAGGCGGGACTCTCGGAGCATTTTAATTATTTTGCTGCTGTTGCCATTAGACTCTGTAATGTTTACATAATGTTACTCTGTAATGTTACTTTTTGTATTTTATGTACTTTTCTGTTTTTCTTGATTTTAATAAACATTTACCCGTATGCCCTAAATTGGGGCAGGTCGGGGTAAATATTTCATAATATTTCAACAAATTCGATGTGCGATATGGTGCTGTATTTAATTATTTTTAATTTAATTAATATTCTAACATTTGTTGAGAAACTTACCTCAACTTTAACACGCCATTTTGCTTACAAACCATCAGCTGGCGTTGACGTCTTAGGTCACGTGTCTGGGTATTTGTGATCTTTTACTTGAAGTGCAAGTATCCAGTTGTTATAAGTCTTTTCAACGAGTAAAATTACTTCTTATTTGTTTTTTTATTATTAATTAAATTTTAATGATTAGGTTAATTTTCAATGATTATTTTTCAAATCTAGGTAATCGTCCGTTTCATTATGATTACCATATTAGTAAAATGTTCTTACAAACATATAGCAAGTATTATTGTATATTTCGAAACCAAAATGCTCATTATTTTTTCGTCAAGATTGACTTTTAAAAAGAAATAAACAATGATGAATGAGAATCAATTGAGAACTACAGTGGTAGGTGAGAGAAGCAAGCATGAAATGGAGCCTCGTCGCAACAATTAATAAAAGGTGGTAAAAATTAGGCCCGATTTATTTAGATTCAATAAAGCTATTTAATTTATTTTAAAAATATTTATGAGCTTACTTCTCAGATACTATTTTATTTATTTTTAAAATACGTAAAAATAAAAATAAATGATGTGTAAAACTAGAATTATAAAAACTGTTCTTTACACAGTCAATTCCTCATAGTCATCTTCGGATAAAATTTTATTACGATGTGCAAAATTTTTTTTTGATTCGCTTAAAAGTTCTAGAGATATAGAGAAGTGCTCAAAATTAAAATTTACATTAAAGAATCCAAACTCTTAATTGCTCTCCTGTCGAACGTATTATGACAATATTTTTTTGCTTGCAGTTGTCTCCTGCCATATTTTGAGACTTAAATATCCAAATTCGTTGAAAAAGAATTATTTATTAAGAGAAAGGCCGTTTAAATGTCTGACTTCATATCTAATATTGTTCTGCTCTAGCTATTTAGCATATTTAAGAACCATTAAGATTCACGTGATTGAGGAAAATCAGATTATTAGATCTAAAGTTCCGGGTCGTAAATTGAAGACGTACCTGCATTAAATCATAAAAATATATCATTGATATTAATTGAGGAAAATAATTTGAGTGACATTAGGTAGCATAATTAATTTTGAAATTTTTTACAGTTGATTACCTGAATGCGGGTGAGTTTTTAGACATTTTTATTTATCGTAGTACCTACCTATTATTCATAATTTTTCGTACTACTTATTTATTTTCACTTGTTTCCCAAGTTATTGTTTAAATTTTCGTTAATTAATTTAATTATTTAGCACCAGTTCCTAAAAGTAAGTTATAATTTTTTAGTTAAAATATTAATATTAACAATTGTTCTTTACTTAGCACAGGTAAGAAATAATTAAAAAAAAACAACTAAGAATGGAATGGATAATTCACATAAAGGTAAGATTGGTTAAGTGGCCAGGAAAGGCAAAATGGTCACATGAACGTTCGCAACACAATATTGCTGTCATTATGGATGCTGATAGTGTTATCTGTGACTTTGAAACAGTAACTTATTGTTTTTTCCCGTCATGATTTCACGTAAGTAGCAGAAATTGTTGAATAAATCTAAACAATATTATATTATTACTAGATGATGTTAAGCTGCCTGATCACTGCTTAGTTGCTTTTAAAATTATGAGTATTTTTAAACACTAAGTCATGTGAGTCAGATGCTTAACCACATTGTTTTGTAATGGCGTCAAATGGAGCAAAGTAGCTACAGACATGGTGGAGGAAAAGTGTCCATAGACATGGTAGGGGTGAAGTGACCATAGGCATGGCGGGGGGGGGGAAGTGACCATAGACATGGTGGGAGTGAAGTGGCCATAGACATGGTGGAGCAAAGTGGCAATAGTTATGGTGGGGACAAGTGGCCATGGGATGGTGGAGCAAAGTCGCAATGAAAGTGGTGGGGTAGAACAGCCATGTGAAGATGGTGGAGCAAAGTGGTAATTTACGATTACCATTACGATTAGTGGTAATTACGTTATAACGGTCGATAACGTACTTTAAATATTGGAGTTGATATTTAAAAAGACGCTTTGGTTGTGATGAATAAATGATAAATCAGAGCGAAAATATCCTTTTCACCTTTTTTTTAAAAGTATTTATACAGTAGTAAACAAAGATACTTTACTGAATTTTTGCATAAATACTTTAAATGCTTCTAAATGTACTTTAAAATGTATTCTTTTGATAATGTATATTATTTATATTGTGTTATATGTATTAAACAGAATACTCTTGTTTTGCAACGTGGAAAATTGAAAGTTTGAAAATAAAATAAAAACTTTAGTAAAACATTTTTTAAAAAAATACTGCAGGAATTGGAACTTACTTGGTTGTACTTAATATTGATATACCCTGCTGACCATTAAAATTGCTGCACCAGGAAGGAAGGTATAAAACTGAATATTTATTAGCCAGATGGGGAATAGTATTTACTGGATATATGGGGATAGTGGGAAGAGCAAGTGGTCAATTTTTCTTAAAAAAAAGTAGGGCGCTTAGAAAAAAGTAGCGCTTAGATAAAAGTAGTTTTAAATAAAAGTAGCTCTTTGGTTTAAGTAACAGTATTTATCCGCTGTATCAAAGAGTCAAATAGAGATTGTATGGTATTTTCGTGAACTTCAATCAATTCAGCTCCAAGACTATGCTACAGTTCGTTGACAGTAATAATTGGCGAGAACTGGTTCTCCAATCAAATGATCATTATTGAATACACGTTTAATATTCTTCAAAGATCAAGGGAATGGTTTCAAGTGGAATAGTTCAAAGATCAGGAGAACTGCTGCCCACGGGAATTCAAATATGCTTTATTGGGGAACTGTTTTAATGGGTAATATGTTTTATTAGGGAATTTCAGCCCACTAGAAGTCAAATAAGTTTTATTGGGGGAAATAAAAAAAGAGTACGGTCTGCTTAGAGTTTTGCAGTTTCTTGTTGAACATTAGAGAAGCTTAAAAGATAGGACAGACACATGGTGAATTAATACGCTTGAAGAATAATGTAAATTCCAGGAAAGCAAATATATATGTAATCGAAATAAGCACTCTATTCCATAATTGCTGGTGGTTTGCTAATCTGACGATGTTGCATGCAAGTTTTCAACTTACGTTGGCCACCATTTCGCCGAACACGGTTGCAGCTATCACGATTCAGAACAGGGATTCGTCAATAGATGACGAGTCCTAATTCCTGTTTTCTGGTCGGTTGTTGATTTCCTTTTTGAGGGCGCTCCGGTCTGTGGTACTCTGTCTAGGGTAGCAGAAACTACGTTTGTCGCGCTAACAGCTCATACAACTGCAAGCGTTGTCCAACTGGTCTAGCGCATAAGCTTTCTGTCTCACAGACAAATCAATTTAGTAATATGGTTGTGCGATCCATTGTGTCTGTGTGGATATATATATGTCTTCTAAACTATTAGTTGTGAGGAGTAGCATTCTATATTTTGTGGTCAGTTAAAGAATCTCGGCCAGCACGAGTAGCAACATTGCGGTATCATAACTGCAACACCAAAGCACCAACAGGCTGTAATCCTTCTGAAATTAAGAGCAGACGCGCATACTAAGGATTGCATCTTTTTTAGTCGAAAATAGCGTTCAAATGCAAATTTAAGTGCAAATTGCCTCAAAACCTAAGGTTTTATAAGAATTATAGGCGTCAATAGTGCTGCCTGCTTTGCAAGAATGTGCTGAAAATCAAATCTTCTGCATGTCATGCCTTATTTGTTTTGATTATGATATATGCTTTATTTGTCTTGCAAATTTTAACAAGGTTGCGTACCGCCTTCTTGGTGCAACAATTTTATTGACCAGGAGTGTATGTATTAATGATTTAGCTGTTTGAAAGAAATTCTTGGTTATTTAGACTCAACGCACTATGGTAAGCTATTGAAACTGTTCATTAAATTATTATTTTTAACCACAGCTATTTTGTTTTACATAGAAGGAATTAAAAATATAGAACAAAAAGACTGGTATGGTTAATATACTAAGTACATTTTTTTTCCTGTAAATCTAGTATTTTTGCAGAGTTAGGCATTATTGTTTAATTTCTATGATGAATACAAAATATTTTCGTGTTTATTTAGTTCCATTGCAAATTGGTAAGTTCTAAAAACTACTTCATTAAACTATTAGTTTTTATCGATGTAATTTTTAATCGTTGGGGGAAGTGAGTTGTTCCTAGAATCAATTTTAACTTTTTATTTTTTGCCGATATTAATCATTCAAATAGTTTGTTGGAATTGCATTGCAATTATTTCCCAATAATATAATTTGTTTTAGGAACAAATTCGGTCATACACAGAATTTTTTTTAATGTAAGGAAAATTAGTTTGAAAACTAAAGGATTTACTTTTTCCAAAAAAAATTACTCAGCAAGAAAAAAATTAAAGCAAAATTCTTTGGCACATGACTGGAAAATCTGAAATTGTCAACAATACAGCAGCTAGTACTTGTTGTTACTTGTATTAGCTACATGTAATTAATGCAAAATTCGTTCACCAGATGTCACAAACAGTTATATTAGTCCGACATACATGCAAACCAAAGTAAGACAAACACTGTCGCCATTTTTTTTTTGGATGATTACTTCGCTTATTCAGAACACATAAGAAATATAAAAATGAAGAAGACTAAATTAGATAGTATAAATAACATTCATTTTTCGGTACCACAGTATTTTTAAGCCTCTAGACTTGATTAATTTGTAAAATTAATATGAAAAAGTTTAATTTTATACAATTTGAAGATTATAAAATTTTATTTTTCTTAAGTTCAACCGAGTCAAGGTAAGTTATTAAAACAAATTACTTTAATTGCTATCTTAAGTCATTAAGTCATCAAAAAAAAAATTAACTCAATATATTTTCCCTCTCACTCTTCTGTTTTTTATATAAATACATAATAAATCTAAAAAATAGAAGACTGAGAAAGAAAATGTTATGCGTTAATTTTTTTCTTCAATTACTCTACAGGATGTGGCAAAAAAAAAACAAAACAGAACAAACAATTTTTGTATGTAACTTTATTAAAAATAAATGAATTAACAAAATATAATAAAATATTAATAGGAGTAGCATTTTTCTAAAAAATAAATTTAATTGTTTTCAAGGAACCCGTCTTTTGCAGCGATGCATAGGAGCAAGTGCTTACAGAATTTTAAAGCAATGGGTCGTAAATCTCCCACCTATAACTTATCCCATTCCAACCGAAATTATTGCTTTAGAGAGTCACAGTCTTACGTGATTTAGTGCGGACACTAGATTTCAAAATATATTATACACTGTAATCCACGGAATTGAGATCTGGCGAGTAGCGTGGCCATTCTAAACATGCATTGAAATGTGCCTAGCACCATTTTTGCTTCTTTTTGGCTTTGTGTGTTGGAGCGAAGTATTTTTCAAACGTCTAGTTTATATTGCCGAAGGGTTTTTAGGGTCACGGAAGTGCAGCAGCATCTAGAATGTACACTTTTTGATTTATTTCACCGCCCTCATATATAGAAATCACACGTGTTTTGCCATTTGCGAAAATTCTGCTCCAGACCATGACCGACTTTAGATTTTGCGATGTTCAACAATTCTTCGGGTGCTTAGAGCGTCTACAGTCCGAAGAATACAGAGAGAAGAAGTCTAGCTCTGCGAATGCGTAACGAACGAAGGGAACTGCTCCAGCGAGGTACGCTATGTCAGAAAAATAACTTCCAGGGTAAGTAACTTACTCATATTTAGCAAAACATCATATGTACTGAGATCCAGCGCATGCGCATAAGAAGCAAAGTCAGGAGGTACGTCCCCGGTTAACTAATCGTAGGACAACTCTACAAGTATGGTTACACTGCCTCGTGCCAATCTCCATTTCATTCCTTTTTTCTATGTCGAAATATGTTAGCAAGTTATATCAACATGGATTATATAAATGTATTCTTAAGGAAATATCTTAATAGTACATATATATCAATATCACATTAGTAGTGTAAAAATGCAGAACAAACCAACAATAAATAAAAAGAAAAAACTTTTCTTTTCCTAACCAACCCCAGTAGGGAATGGAGGGGGGGGGGAGAGAAGGTGGTAAATCGGTTACAAGAACCTATGCGGTTGTCACCTAAATGTTGTTTCACAGGGACCGCTTGGGGGACTGATCCTATTGTCAGATCCTATTGCTCTTATCATGAGTTGGTTGGACGGTAAGGAGCTTCTTATCAGTAAGAATGAATTTGTCTCTGCCCTGTCCTACGGCCAATTGCTGAAAATTTCTTCAAGTGTTTGCTTCTCTGACTCAATCTTAAAGGCGACTATTAAAACTAATTAAATTTCTTAATTAGTAAAAGCTTACTCTAATTATTATTAATAATATTTTGTTAAATTTATTTTTAATGAAGTTATATGAAAAAAAATGTTTATAGAAGCTTTTTTGCCGCACTCTGTAGTATTTTGTCTTATCTAGAAACTAATATTTCAGATTAATACAATTTTTCATTTATGCATTTATTTATTTTATTACCAGCAAGTAATCAAGGTAAGATAAAAAATCTACTTCATTAAACTTCTACATTTATCAATACAATGTATATCTAGAATAAATATAAAAGTATACAAATGACCGGGATATATATATATATATATATATATATATATATATATATANTGATAGTATCATCACACCCTTGTCTTCTGGAATGAATCAAAAATTGCAAAACTACGAAGTTGAATATTGGTAGTCGTAAACTCAAAAATCGTAAACTCAAAAAAATTATAAAATAAAATAAAAATGTCTTAATCAAAGTGCATAACATTTCCCACTTTGCCTAAAAGCGCACTGTATACAATGCATGCATTCCTTACATAATCGGTAACATAGTTAAAAATAAGAATGATTGAGAACAGTAGTTCAATGAAATATGTTTGATAACTCACCTCTATGTGCCGGAGCTATAAAAAATTTAATAGTTTTCTGAATTCATTTTTGAAAATTAATGAAGTCTTAGATGTCTAAGAATGCTAGTATAAATGAAACATTGAACAAAATATATATTGTCGTTCCTAGTCTTCTTTATATTTCTTATTTTTTCTGCATAAACAGTTAATTAATAATTAAATAATGGTAGTTACTGAAACAGTTTAAGTAAGTTTCAGTAACTACCATTATTTAATTATTAATTAACTGTTTATGCAGAAAAAATAAGAAATATAAAGAAGACTAGGAACGACAATATATATTTTGTTCAATGTTTCATTTATACTAGCATTCTTAGACATCTACGACTTCATTAATTTTCAAAAATGAATTCAGAAAACTATTAAATTTTTTATAGCTCCGGCACATAGAGGTGAGTTATCAAACATATTTCATTGAACTACTGTTCTCAATCATTCTTATTTTTAACTATGTTACCGATTATGTAAGGAATGCATGCATTGTATACAGTGCGCTTTTAGGCAAAGTGTGAAATGTTATGCACTTTGATTAAGACATTTTTATTTTATTTTATAACCGTCGTAACAGCCGACCCGATTTTTGAGTTTACGACTACCAATATTCAACTTCGTAGTTTTGCAATTTTTGATTCATTCCAGAAGACAAGGGTGTGGTGATACTATCACAATACCCTCAAGTTTTAACTTTTGGCATTCGTCTAAATTTATAATGTCACTTTTGTGACGGTGCCTTGCTTCTAGTTTATTTTAACTGCGACCGTGAGCTTTGCTAAGCCGATTGCCCGGATGGACGCTCACATTCGATTTGTGTTGTTGCTCGAATTACGAGAGCGGGAACCTTCAAGATTCACTTTCCTTCTCTGCATGCTCAGGGGATAAAAGCTTACTCGCTATTTCTAATTATTTATATGTTACTGAAATTGCGCCTTTATGCGAATTTAGTAATTCGAATAGATTTACCAATTTTATGCATTGACTTGTGGAGATTAACAGCAGAGCATGCAGAGAAGGGGACACGTGTTATCTTCGAAGCGGCAGAGTGTTTTTATGGAGTAGTTCCAGTGCTTCATGAGCTATCATAGGGCCTTTAATTAGTGATGTTCCCATAAATAAAAGAAAGGTGATCCAGAAGATGTTAGTGTCATTCTTTTCATTTATGACCGAGAAGCCTGAAGTTTACTACACTATACCACGCGCCTGATGCAGACGATACAACAAAGAGAACTCTTGGATCAAGTATTGGGAGAAATTTGCCTACGTAGAGGACTTTTTGATGGAATTAACCCGCATTTGCTTCACATGAAGAGGAAAAAATGACGAATGTCTTCTGTAGTTAGCTTGACAGCAAAGTACTCTAACCCACGATTCGTCTACCACTGAGCATAATTTACGTCAGCAGTGTGCGAGCAACTCGTATTTACCAGCCATTGCCGGGGTTCGAACCCGGGCCACCACATTGGGAGGCGAGCTCTCTATTCCCTGAGCCACCACGGCTTTTAACCAAGCATTGAATACAATACCTAGGCATTGGATAAAGAAGCAATTACTCTTTGAGGAAAGCATGAAATATGAGAGTAACAGAAAAAGAGTCAGTGCATTTTTTTTTTTTAGTTTCTCTTCTTAAGTATAACCGAGTTAGCGACGAAAAAAAGGAGAATAAAATTTCCAGTAAGGCAATTTTTTTTCCTGAAACACATATTTGCACATTCGCCGACATTTTTTTTTGTTTTCATTAACAATATATGATTGGAAAAACTTAAAATTAGGGATTACCTGGCAATGATCTTAAAACCTCAGAAAGCTTCAGTGTAGAGAATAGCGATCTATGGCCCTTCACATTAAAGAAAACTTAAGTGTAATGAATACCAGGCAATTACTTTTCGTGTTATACAGTTGCACTGGTCAAGTGTAAATCGAGAAAAGGATATTATATCCCAATCGCATTATAAACTCGGTTAATGCGGTTCTTAATAATACGGATGATTACTAAACATTTATGAGGCTATTACTAAACAGACGATTACTAAACAATTATGAGACTGCAATATTTAATATTGCCTTAGACAGAAATTCCGACAGATTTTGACAGATTCGATTCTTTAGACAGTTTTTGGAATCTATGCTACATCTAATTGCTTCTCTTGCAAGAAGGTCACAAGTTATTATAATGTATTGCAGTTCAGTGCAGAACACTATAATGTATAACGCACATAAATTAGTTTTTTTCTCTCGCACTATTATTTTTACGCAAACAGATATCAAATTTAAGTTAAGTAATGTGTTTTCTCTTATATGTTTAGGTCCAGTGCATCAAGGTAAGTTAATGAAATTACTTTTTCAATTGAAAAGAAAGAAATATAAAGTAACTCTTAGTATATAGTCGTTATAGTAAATTTCAGCTACACAATTATTCCAACACCTAATTAATTTCTTAAAATGAATACATAGAATAGTCTAACTACTTATAGATACTTTATATGGAGCATCATCCTATATTTTCACATATCTAGAAAATAAATTCAACATGAATGCTGAAATTTTATTCATACTTTTAGGTCCTATACATCAAAGCAAGTTATTAAATTATTTTAAATAGAATGAATAAAAAAAAACTATTAAGTACATCATTGTTTATATTGGTTATAGTGAATTTCAATCTAGACTTAATTTAAGATAAATACAGAAATCCATTCAACTAATTATAGTTATATAATATGGAGATTAATCATATTATAAAAGGGGGTTACAAGACCACTCTACAAACTATCAATACAATCTATTTTCAATCTATCTATAATCTCTACAAGGCATATCTGGAAAATAAATTTAAGATAAATGCTGAAATTGTTTCTTACTTATAGGTCAAGTACATCGAGGTAAGTTATTAAATAATTTTAAATAGAATAGAAAAAAATATTAAGTAAATCATTTTTTATAGTTTTTATAGTAAATTTCAATCTAGACTCAATTTAAGATAAATACTGAAATTTGTTCGACTAATTATAGTTACATCATATGGAGATTCATCTTATTATTTTTACATATCTAAAAAATAAATTTAATATAAATGCTGAAAATTTGTCATATTTTTCGGTAAGTTATAAAAATCATTTTTTATCATTGTTCATCAGGACGCATTCTTTTACGACAGAGAAAAGGACATTTCAAAATTAAGAATAATTATTCAACGATAAAACTCACAAAACTTACTCTTTATAATGCTTCAATGGCTCTGAAATATTTAAAAAATTAAATTTTAAAAATCAAAAATTAAATTTTAATAGACGAAAAAAAAGCAGAAAACAAACTTATCGATATGAAGTAAAATAAATTAAACATGTCTTAAAACTGGTTTTACTAATCTAACAGTTAATATACACCGAAGAGCCATTACACTATGACCACCCTGCTAATAACATGTAGGACTACCTTTAGAGCTCAAAACTGCTAGCACCCGACGTGGCATTAATTCCACAAGGGGCTGATAGGTAGTCTGAGGTATCTGGTACCAAGCGCTCGCCAATTCCCTCACCATCTGGTACCAAGCGGTCCTGAAATTCCCTCACATTGCGAAGGGGGTAGCGTGTCAGCACGAATTTGGTTTTCCAAGTAGGACCACAAATGCTCTATTGGATTAAGGTCAGGTGAATTTGGGGGCCAANGCTGATAGGTAGTCTGAGGTATCTGGTACCAAGCGCTCGCCAATTCCCTTACCATATGGTACCAAGCGGTCCTGAAATTCCCTCACTTTGCGAAGGGGGTAGCGTGTCAGCACGAATTTGGTTTTCCAACTAGGACCACAAATGCTCTATTGGATTAAGGTCAGGTGAATTTGGGGGCCAAGACATGATTTGAAAGTCGCTGGAATGTTCTTCGAACCAATCCATGACGATTCGACCCTTATGACATGATGCACTATCCTGTTGGTAAACACCATCACCAGCAGGAAAAATTGTTGCCATGAATGGATGAACCTGGTCTGAAACTATGTCCAAGTAGCTTACGGACGTCAGGAATTGTTCTATGAGGATTATGGGTCCTAATGTGCCCCATGTAAGCATTGTTCCTGGGCGAGAAACCACGAAAACCTGGGCAAGTCCATTGTTATAGATAGAGGGTGGTCATACTATAATGGCTCTTCGGTGTATATGGTAGAATAAAAATTAAGATTTTGCATTAAAATTCAATTAAAAAGCTAGAAAAATAATTCTGCGAAACACGCGCAGATAGGTAATTTACAAATTTATTTTAAGATTATGGCGATATATAAGATGTAAAGAAGTTTTAAGATCATTAAAAATGCTGACTACGTATTTTTATTAATATTCATAAAATACATATTCTAGAAATTGATAAATATATTATTCCGAATCTATGCATATGCGTGTATATTATTGAAATTGTATCAGTTATTGAAAAACAAAATCAAAAAATAAAAAATTATCACATTAAATTAGCACAATCTGGTGTATAACCATATTCCATCAGAAGCAAGCTTTTATGAAACTAGACATTCCTTGAATAAAGTGTTTTTTATTCAAAATGTTTTATTCAAATTTCTTTACTAAATTGCAAAAAAATAATTAAACGACTAAAAAGGAAACATCGTATTTTATAGCTTGAAAGAAATAAAAATAAAAAGATTAGCAAACGATTATTAGCAACAAAAAAAATATTAATGAAATTGCGCGAAGTCACTTGACTACGCGCGCGAAGTCAAGTTTCTCGCAAGTTGGTCACATTTTAATATTAATCGCCCCATTTAAGTATTTTTTCATTGTCGCCAAATTATTTTTTTAAAAATAATTAATTTTAATTTTTCTCAGCTCCTCAAAACTGCTAGCACCCGCCGTGGCATTGATTCCACAAGGTGCTGATAGGTAGTCTGAGGTATCTGGCTCTCGCCAACTGGTCCTGCAATTCCTTCACATTGCGAAGGGGTAGCGTGGCAGCACGAATTTGGTTTTCCAAGTAGGACCACAAATGCTCTGTTGGACTAAGGTCAGGTGAATTTGGGGGCCAAGACATGACTTGAAAGTCACTGGAATGTTCCTGGAACCAATCCGTGATGATTCGACCAATATAAAATGGTACATTATCCTGTTGGTAAACACTATCCCCCGTAGGAAAAACTGTTGCATGAATGGGTGAACCTGGGCTGCAACTATGTTCAAGTAGCTTACAGACGTCAGGGATTGTTCTATGAGGATTATGGGTCCTAATGTGCCCCATGAAAGCATTGTTCCTGGACGAGAAACCATGAAAACCTGGGCGAGATAGAAGGTGGTAATAATGTAATGGCTCTTTGGTGTATATGTTACCAGCGAAGTATGAAACGCCGGCATTGTATAAAATGCTTAGGCATTGTATAGAATGCCGAATGTTTTTAGGCAAAGTCTGAAATGTGAGAATTATTACATACTTTCCCAAGGCATTGTATATAATGCCTACGTATTCTGTGGAATGACAAATGCTATTTAGGCAAAGTATGAAACAAACGTCCTGATGAGGTTATTATGTAAATGATGTGCATGTTACTGTGAATGACCGAAATCGGTGGTTGTTGACTTTCACCGGTGAATGTTGACAATCACATAGTCGCTTTGGTGAATGTCCGAAATATTTATTACATCCAATTTGATGTTAATTTATTCGTGGATATAATTACATTTATTCGATATTTTAATACTTACTAACGATAGATTAGAAGAAACATCAGTGTTTGGAGTATCGGGCAAATATATACCGGGCAATGACACTTGACCCTAAAAAAACATCAGTGTAGGGTATAAAGGGCAAATGTATTCCGGGCAGTGGCACTGAACCTTAAAAAACAACAGTGTAGGGAATACCGGGCAAATGTATACCAGGCAATAGCACTTAACTAGTCCTCAAATATATTTCGGACATTTACCAAGGGTCTAGTCATACTAGGCTCAGTTAAGTGCCTTTGCCCGGTATACCCTGCACTGATGTATTTTTAAGGTCAAGTGCCCGGTATACATTTGCCCGATACTCCAAACACTGATGTTTCTTCTAATCTATCGTCAGTAAGTATTAAAATATCGAATAAATGTTATCTATCGTTAGTAAATATCAAAATATCGAATAAATGTAATTATATTCACGAATAAATTAATATCAAATCGTGTGTAATAAATATTTCGGACATTCACCAAAGCGACTATATGATTGTCAACATTCACCGGTGAAAGTCAACAACCACCGATTTTGGTCATTCACAGTATCATGCACATCATTTACATAATAACCTCATCAGGACGTTTGTTTCATACTTTGCCTAAATAGCATTTGGCAATCTATAGAATACCTAGGCAATGTGTGAAATATAAATCATTTCAAACTTTGCCGGCTAATTTTCAGCATTCTATACAATGCCTAGTCATTCTATACAATGCCGGATTTCATACTTTGCCGGTAATATATATAACTGCGAGTATTTCATTATACTAATATTTTTATACGGAATAACTGAGGAATGCACAAAAAAAAGTGACTGGAGTATATGAAATTAATACCTTTTGTTAATTTTTTCAATCACTCTAACCATTCTTTCACATCTGGGTAATATTAATGTTTTAAAGATTAATGCAAATTATTTTAACTTTTATTTAGGTCCAGTGCATCGAAGTAAGTTAGAAATTTTTATTTTAAACTACCATATTTGAACTTTACCATCTACATGTGATATCTCTTCAGAACTAGATCCTGATTTAAAATATTTTTTAAAAATACTTAGTTACTAATTAAAAAATTGCAAGTATTTCCATGTATACATTATACTATCATATAAATAAAATAACAATGACATTTTTTTAAAAAAGTAGCAGTTATTTACTTTTAATGTTCAGGCATGGTGCTAATTAAAATTAATTATTAACAACATATAAAACCAGTTGACATGCTGAAAAATATGTGTGCGGTACATTTATTTATTATTATGCATGTGCCCTCTCAGGGTTTAACCAGAAAATAGTATATGAAAATATTTAAATATTAATATTCTTTGTTTGTAAAAATAATTTAGCACGTGTGTATTTCAATAATAACAATTTGATTAAATATATATATAACCAATAATGTTTTTCAAAAGATATATATTTTAAACAAATATATGAAAGAATACACATCTATTATAAAAAATCATAAATATCGCATTCTTTAAATTAAATATGATATGATCTCAAAAGGAGAAGAACCAATTCTAGTGTTCTATAGATTTTTTTAAATTTAATAGAGTAACTCAGTAATTTAATTAAGTAATTTGAGTAATTTAAATAAGCTGCCATCACCGCACTTTCCTGTTCACTGGTAAACAATCAATGATCAATCAGTTAGATTGCAACCAATAGCAAATACGTCTCGATTAGGCTGGGAATACATATCGTCCAATAGGAATAGTGCAAATGGATAGTTGCCATTCACAAAATTACGACACTTGATTGATTTATTCCACTCAAGGATGTAGTTCAGCATCAGGTTTGGACATCTGTATATTAAACAATTTATTTTTAGCCATATCTTCCGATCAACAAAATATTTATCTCTATATCCATCTATCTTTACATATGTTAGTAATTATAGCGTTAAATTTAAGAATATTAAATTCACCCAGTCCATGATTCAGTGTAGTTTCAATACGAAACGTGAAAAACGCTTTTAAGTTTTTGAAATATAAAATTAATAACATTTAAAAAACGAAATATTTTTAATATACTGGATTTCCTGGGAGTGAAAGTGAGGATAGTGGTTTCAAGCGCTGAAGGGTTGGTCTTAAAGAACGGTAAAACTGTTAGTGATAGATATTAATTTGAGAAAAAAAAATAGCTGTACATTTTAAATATTTGTAAAGATTTCTCCTAGTTGACATTTTTAATTAAAACTATAAATTCTGATATTAATTTATACGGATAAATATAATTGATATAATTGAATTGAATAAAATTGATTCTAACTTTTATCGCAGAACACTTTACTGGTTAAAAAGGTAAGGTAAATCGTAAAATATGCTGAAACAAACGTTTAACTGCATGAAACTGAAGACAATCAAACTTGCATTAAGGATTTACTAAGTGTAGCTCTAATGTTAGCAACTATTAAAACATATTAGCAACAAAATCATTAGAACTACCAGTAAAACATACAACGAAAATTACGAATACAATCGTTTAAAAAATCCAGACAAATGTGGCTTCAGTAGCAGCCTGTTCTAGTTTTACTTATTTCCGCTTGACGGCAGCACCTACTTGACACCAAAGAAAAAAAAAATCATTTCCAGTACCCTGTTGTACCGGGTTCAACTATGAAATGAATAAATGACGTACAAAGAATATTGGGATGGATAATGTATGTAGCTTCCATTTTTATTCCTATACAGCTAAATTAAGATAAGCACAAAGAAGTTTCTATCGTTATTTAGATCCAGATATTATTATTCTTTTGTTTTTAATTGCTAATTCTTTGTAAATATAAGATATATAAAAAACGTAATGTAATCTAGAACAGGATGATATTTTACATTTCGTTCATTTCTCATTTATACAAATATTGCATATTATTAATATAAGTATAATACTGGTATATAATATAATATTTTAATTTAATGAAATTTTTGAGATAAATATGTGAAAATTTGAATGTACTTTTAGCTGCAATCCGTCATCGAAGTAGGTCATCACGAATTATTAAATCATTATTAATTTTATAATTATTAAATTATTATTAATTAATGGTAATAAATTACTATTTTTAATATTTTTCATTTTTAAGATGAATATATAATTACAAATATAAACTGAATATACAAATATAAACTGAAAACATATTAATGTATAATCGAATTCTAATGCCCTACTTTTAGTCATTATAGTATTTTTAACTGCAGTATTATTTAATTCCAGGACTTTCAGGTATATCATTTTGTTTATTTTAGAATACAACAATTTTACTCTTTTTGGTCATTATTTTCTAATATGTAGCGTAAATAAAATAAAATGTAAAACTGAGGTGTATAATACAAGGTCCTTCGTAATAAACGCTTTATATATATATATATA